>NC_050570.1:767500-950000 GCF_013265735.2 Oncorhynchus mykiss | reverse complement strand
GGACAACTTTGTTCATGGGTTGAACCTACACTGGAATCACAACACTGACGTGTTTTTTTGTGTGTGATTAATGATTTGTCTCTCTCCCTACCCCAACCCTAACCCCAACCCTTGTCCTTCCCTCTGTACAGAGTCTAAAGCCTGCCACTTCAAGAAGGCTCTGGGTGAATGCTTCGGCACCTACCTGCGTTATTTCTACGACCCCATCCATGAGAAGTGTAAGAAGTTTCACTGGACTGGCTGTGTGGGGAACGGGAACAGGTTCATCGACCAACAGGCCTGCAACGCCACCTGTGCCGGGATTCATGGTGAGATGACATGACATGACATGACATAACACATAAAATAACACAGCATAAACGAATGAATCGTGAATCATGAAATATCCTAATTTAGAGGTTCTACAAATATTTTTGTAGTTTTCAATGCCACATGACACTGAAAAACACATGAATGTAATGTTGAATAATTAACTGATACTATATTTATAATAATCTGACATACTAATCTAAAATAATAATCTGATTTAATAATCTGATGCTTTGTCATCAGATGAAGGTAGTGAGGATGAGGAGGATGAGCCCGATACTCCTATTGGTGAGTAGACATACAGGTCTATATACTCCTATTGGTGAGTAGAGATACAGGTCTATATACTCCTATTGGTGAGTAGAGATACAGGTCTATATACTCCTATTGGTGGGTAGAGATACAGGTCTATATACTCCTATTGGTGGGTAGAGATACAGGTCTATATACTCCTATTGGTGAGTAGAGATACAGGTCTATATACTCCTATTGGTGAGTAGAGATACAGGTCTATATACTCCTATTGGTGAGTAGAGATACAGGTCTATATACTCCTATTGGTGAGTAGAGATACAGGTCTATATACTCCTATTGGTGAGTAGAGATACAGGTCTATATACTCCTATTGGTGAGTAGAGATACAGGTCTATATACTCCTATTGGTGAGTAGAGATACAGGTCTATATACTCCTATTGGTGGGTAGAGATACAGGTCTATATACTCCTATTGGTGGGTAGAGATACAGGTCTATATACTCCTATTGGTGGGTAGAGATACAGGTCTATATACTCCTATTGGTGGGTAGAGATACAGGTCTATATACTCCTATTGGTGAGTAGAGATACAGGTCTATATACTCCTATTGGTGAGTAGAGATACAGGTCTATATACTCCTATTGGTGAGTAGAGATACAGGTCTATATACTCCTATTGGTGAGTAGAGATACAGGTCTATATACTCCTATTGGTGAGTAGAGATACAGGTCTATATACTCCTATTGGTGAGTAGAGATACAGGTCTATATACTCCTATTGGTGAGTAGAGATACAGGTCTATATACTCCTATTGGTGGGTAGAGATACAGGTCTATATACTCCTATTGGTGGGTAGAGATACAGGTCTATATACTCCTATTGGTGGGTAGAGATACAGGTCTATATACTCCTATTGGTGGGTAGAGATACAGGTCTATATACTCCTATTGGTGAGTAGAGATACAGGTCTATATACTCCTATTGGTGGGTAGAGATACAGGTCTATATACTCCTATTGGTGAGTAGAGATACAGGTCTATATACTCCTATTGGTGGGTAGAGATACAGGTCTATATACTCCTATTGGTGGGTAGAGATACAGGTCTATATACTCCTATTGGTGAGTAGAGATACAGGTCTATATACTCCTATTGGTGAGTAGAGATACAGGTCTATATACTCCTATTGGTGGGTAGAGATACAGGTCTATATACTCCTATTGGTGGGTAGAGATACAGGTCTATATATTCCTATTGGTGAGTAGAGATACAGGTCTATATACTCCTATTGGTGAGTAGAGATACAGGTCTATATACTCCTATTGGTGGGTAGAGATACAGGTCTATATACTCCTATTGGTGGGTAGAGATACAGGTCTATATACTCCTATTGGTGGGTAGAGATACAGGTCTATATACTCCTATTGGTGAGTTGAGAGATTCACTACATGACCAAAAGTATGTGGACACCTGCTCGTCGAACATCTCATTCCAAAATCATGGGCATAAATATGGAGTTGGTCCCCCCTTTGCTGCTATAACAGCCTCAACTCTTCTGGGAAGGCTTTCCACTAGATGTTGGAACATTGCTGCTATAACATCCTCCACTCTTCTGGGAAGGGCGTTCCACTAGATGTTGGAACATTGCTGCGGAGACTTGCTTCCATTCAGCCACAAAAGCATTAGTGAGGTCGGGCATTGATGTAGGGCCGATTAGGCCTGGCTTGCAGGTGGCGTTCCAATTCATCCCAAAAGGTGTTCGTTGGGGTTGAAGTCAGGGCTCTGTACAGGCCAGTCAAGTTCTTCCACACCAATCTTAACAAACCATTTCTGTATGGACCTCGCTTTGTGCTCGGGGGCATTGTCATACTGAAACAGGCAAGGGCCTTCCACAAACTGTTACCAAAAAGTTGAAAGCACAGAACCGTCTTGAATGTCATTGTATGCTGTAGCGTTAAGATTTCCCTTCACTGGAACTAAGGGGCCTAGCCCGAACCATGAAAAACAGCCGCACACAATTTTCCTCCTCCACCAAACTTTACAGTTGGCACTATGCATTGGGGCAGGCAGTGTTCTCCTGGCATCCGCCGAACCCAGATTTGTCCGTCAGACTGCTAGAAGGTGAAGCGTGATTCATCACTCCAGAGAACGTGTTTCCACTGTTCCAGAGTCCAATGGCGGCGAGCTTTACACCACTCCAGCCGACGCTTGGCATTGCGCATGGTGACCTTTGGCTTGTGTGTGGATGCTCAGCTATGGAAACCAATTTCAGGAAGCTCCCGACAAACAGTTCTTGTGCTGATGTTGTTTCAAGAGGTAGTTTGTAACTCAGTGGTGAGTGTTGTAACCGAGGACAGACGTTTTTTTACGTGCTTCAGCACTCGATGGTTCTGTTAGCTTGTGTGGCCTACCACTTCACGGCTGAGCCGTTGTTGCTCCAAGACATTTCCACATCACAATAACAGCACTTACAGTTGACCAGGGCAGCTAGAAGGACAAACTGACTTGTTGGAAAGGTGGCATCCTATGACAGTGCCACATTGAAAGACACTGAGCTCTTGTGATAAAGTACATTACAGTACACTGTTAATCATTACTGGTGATATAGTACATTACAGTACAGTGTTAATCATTACTGGTGATATAGTACATTACAGTACAGTGTTAATCATTACTGGTGATATAGTACATTACAGTACACTGTTAATCATTACTGGTGATATAGTACATTACAGTACACTGTTAATCATTACTGGTGATATAGTACATTACAGTACACTGTTAATCATTACTGGTGATATAGTACATTACAGTGTTAATCATTACTGGTGATATAGTACATTACAGTACAGTGTTAATCATTACTGGTGATATAGTACATTACAGTACACTGTTAATCATTACTGGTGATATAGTACATTACAGTACACTGTTAATCATTACTGGTGATATAGTACATTACAGTACACTGTTAATCATTACTGGTGATATAGTACATTACAGTACACTGTTAATCATTACTGGTGATATAGTACATTACAGTACACTGTTCAGTGTTTGTTGATACAGTGCAGTACACTGTGTTATTCAATTTTATACACCGGTCAGCAATGGCTGAGGCTGAAATAGCCAAATCCACTAATTTGAAGGGGTGTCCACATACTTTTGTCTACATAGTGTAGGTCTATTTAACAATTTTGATCTTTTATTCATTAGTTGTTGTTATGTTGTTGTTAACAAAAAAAACTCACGTTATTCTGCTTCCTGCAGCCCTGATTCTGGGAGTGGTGTTGGGGATCACGGGAGGAATAATTATTGGAGTCGTTATTTTCCTGGTGATACAGAGCAAGTAAGTACACTGTTCATTATTCTCTAATACAGTACAGTACACTGTTCATTATTCTCTGATATAGTACAGTACACTGTTCATTATTCTCTGATATAGTACAGTACACTGTTCATTATTCTCTGATATAGTACAGTACACTGTTCATTATTCTCTGATACAGTACACTGTTCATTATTCTCTGATATAGTACAGTACACTGTTCATTATTCTCTGATACAGTACAGTACACTGTTCATTATTCTCTGATATAGTACAGTACACTGTTCATTATTCTCTGATACAGTACAGTACACTGTTCATTATTCTCTGATATAGTACAGTACACTGTTCATTATTCTCTGGTGATACAGTACAGTACACTGTTCATTATTCTCTGATACAGTACAGTACACTGTTCATTATTCTCTGGTGATACAGTACAGTACACTGTTCATTATTCTCTGATATAGTACAGTACACTGATCATTATTCTCTGATACAGTACAATACACTGTTCATTATTCTCTAATACAGTACAGTACACTGTTCATTATTCTCTGATATAGTACAGTACACTGTTCATTATTCTCTAATACAGTACAGTACACTGTTCATCATTCTCTGATATAGTACAGTACACTGTTCATTATTCTCTGATATAGTACAGTACACTGTTCATTATTCTCTGATACAGTACAGTACACTGTTCATTATTCTCTGATATAGTACAGTACACTGTTCATTATTCTCTGATACAGTACAGTACACTGTTCATTATACTCTGATATAGTACAGTACACTGTTCATTATTCTCTGATACAGTACAGTACACTGTTCATTATTCTCTGATATAGTACAGTACACTGTTCATTATTCTCTGATATAGTACAGTACACTGTTCATTATTCTCTGATACAGTACAGTACACTGTTCATTATACTCTGATATAGTACAGTACACTGTTCATTATTCTCTGATATAGTACAGTACACTGTTCATTATTCTCTGATACAGTACAGTACACTGTTCATTATTCTCTGATATAGTACAGTACACTGTTCATTATTCTCTGATACAGTACACTGTTCATTATTCTCTGATACAGTACACTGTTCATTATTCTCTGATATAGTACAAATACACTGTTCATTATTCTCTGATACAGTACACTGTTCATTATTCTCTGATACAGTACACTGTTCATTATTCTCTGATACAGTACAGTACACTTCATTATTCTCTTTAATTAAAAATATAATTAAAATTAAAATAATTTTTACAGAATAATTTTTTGTTGTAATTTGTCTTAATTATACTACAAATAACTAACTGCTCTTTTATATCAAATATCAGTAAGAATCACAAACGTGCACCAAAGAAAGTGAAAGAAGCCAAGATGGAGACACCACTGCAACAGGAGCCAATTGAGATGGCATAGAGAAGAGAACACAGGAATGACTGGAAACACCATAGAAATGAGAATGACTAGAGCGCATGATCCCATTCAAGTCCACTTTCCATTTTAAGTGTACCCATGCCAGTCATTGTATTTCTAGGGGAAACACCAGGCAGGGCCCTCACCTGAATGGCCCCTTTCAGGTTGATTTAATAGAGGAATGTAGATCTACAACTAACAACCCTACAATGTAATGTCATGTTTCCATCATGTGTTGTTATCAGATTATTCACAAATCCTTGTTCCTTGGTTGGAGGAGTGGAAAATGAGAGAGTCATATGGTATCTGCCTTCTCCTTCACTAATGCAGGCCAGGCTATTTTCCTCATGGTCATGTTTAAAATGACTCTCAATTATCTTACAACATGTATAAGGCTTTCTGCACTCTCGTCTTTTACAATATGACTTCTGTGTTTATTTCAGGTATATTTGGTAGCTGCTCACATCACCTCCACGGGCCACTATTGTTTATTAATTAGATTACGCCATCGTGTGCTTTTACTGAACTCCTCAGTGGGCAAACAGGGTTCTTCTGATATTCCCATAGTTCTTCATGTGGAATGTGTGTTTTATTTTACGTGTTTATGTTTGGTCTGTATCAACATTCACATTGGTTTTGTTCCAACTACTGTATGTAACATTATTGTAAGGCATGATGTGAGAATGAACCAAAACACTGTTTAAAAAATATATATATATATTATGGGACAGGTTTTACCCACAGAAATAGAATGAATAGAACTGTCATCCCCATTCAAGTAAATTGTGCCATTATGGGACTGAGATGATGTCATCCTCCTGGACTGGCAGCCATTTTGAGTGTACCCATGAGGAGCAAAGCAGGAAGTAAAAGCAGGAAGTAAATAAAAGCAGGAAGTAAATAAAAGCAGCGAGTCAATCTGTGCTGTGATGTTGTTGTTGTGAAATTCCATATACACTTTGAAGGACACATATTCAAATGTGTTACAAAAATAAATGAACACAGATAAACACAAAAATGAAACATGAGCATAACTTAAAGGGGAATGGAGCTGTGTTCAAATACAGAGTACTCATACTAACTGCACTAACCACTAACCATTGTGATGTAAATGTAGTATGCTTATTGTTCATAGTATGGATACTCATAGCTGTCAAAGATTGTGTGACCTTCATATTATGGTATTCCAGTAAAAGAAGAACTTACATATTTAGGCATAACCATTACCAAGGATCAGAAGTCTAGAGGCTTACTAAATTTGAACCCTCTTATTAAAACAAAACAGAAGAAACTAAATCAATGGCTACAGAGGGAATTATCTTTAAAAGGTAGAGTCCTAATAACCAAGGCTGAAGGTATCTCTAGACTAACATATGGTGCTCTATCTTTATATCTTGACAGTAAAATAAGCAAGGAGATAGACCAGATGCTTTTCAACTTTCAGTGGAGAAACCGTACCCATTACATTAGGAAAACTGTTGTAATGAACACATGAGAATGGTGGACTGAATTTTCTGGACTTTACTACTTTAAATAATACTTTTAAGATCAATTGGATAAAACAATTCCTAAGAAGACCCACTTCTATCTGGAATTGTATTCCTCATCATGTCTTCTCTACTTTTGGTGGCCTTAACTTCATCTTGTTTTGCAATTATAATATTGACAAAGTTCCAGTGAAACTTTCTGCTTTTCATCGGCAGGTTTTCTTGTCATGGTCCTTAATTTATAAACACAATTTTTCTCCACACAGATATTATACGTGGAATAATCGGGATATATTGTAACAAAAATAGAATATTGGTTCCGAAATAACATCCTATTGGTGAGCCAACTGGTAAATGCAGAGGGTCTTTTACTCAGTTATAAGGAATTCTGATCACTTTACAAGGTCCCTGTAACACCTAAAGATTTTGCCATTGTTTTAGATGCCATTCCCTCAGGTGTTGCTATGTTATTCAGGAACGGGTCAAGACCTGACCCTCAGAGCCTACCTTCTGTTGACCCTGTTGATTCATCAGTAGGAAAGATTTGTTTCTCTTTTGGTCCATTCAACAACAGAGCGATACGAACCTTGTTTCAGGAGGATGTTGTCATGCCTTATTGGAGTGGTTTTATTGATAATATCTGTTGGGGAAAAGTTTGGATGTTGCCACACACATACCTACTTGTTAACAAAATTAAGGAAGTTTCCTTTAAAATGATTCATAAATATTATCCTGCCAACCACTATATGAAGACGTTTAAAGGAAAACATCAACTCAAATTGCTCCTTTTCTAATGACCACCCAGAAACAGTGTTGCATCTTTTTTGGCATTGTATTCATGTAAGAAAACTGTGGCAAGACATCAGTAGATTTATAATTGAACACATTTATGAAGATTTTACACTATTGTGGAGAGATGTACTGATTGGATTCTTTACATACGATAGAAATAAGCTGAAACATTTTTATGTAATTAATTTCATTATTCTTTTGGCCAAATTTCATATACACAAATGTAAATTTACAATAAAAAAAACCTCATTTTCTTACCCTACAAAAAGAAATTGAACTGTATTTTAAGACAGTTAAATACTCTACTAACAAAAAAGCTGTTAGAATTATAAGTGTATGTATGTCCCTTAAGGTCCTTGTGTAATTGTAATGTGATATTGTACCCCCTAGCTCGATTGTCCATTGTATATAATCTATATATTGTTGTGTTCCCTCCTGTACTTTCTGTATTGATTTGTTGTTAATTTAAAATATCTATTATAATATTTTTTTAATTTTTTTTTTATTATGGATACAGTTACTATGCCAAAAGTTCCCAGATGTAGTACTACATTCACCAAAATACGAAGTATACATACAGTGGATGGACACCATTTCTGTGCTTTTAGGGCCCATAATGCAATTCATCAGGAAATGGGCGTGGCTTCACACACTTTTTCATATTTGAATAAAATGGCGGAGAATAATGCAGCTGACGTCCGACGAGAGCTGATACAAATTCAATGTTTTAACTAATTATGACAAATGTTAAGAAAATGTTGAGCAATGTAATAAAGTAATTACGTTTCTAATAAGTCGCACGTTATGTTGGCTGACAATTTGTTAGTTACGCAATTCTTACGAACCGCATAGCATATCATTACAGCAGTATGTACCGGTATGTTAGCTACCTAACGTTAGCTGGCTACTAATACATCAAACTTTCCGAATCTGATATCTAACTACCCAACGTTTATTGACTTGATTATTCACGTCCTTCTTAGCTTAGCTAAATGGTGTAGTTGTGCATTCTCAATGGACATTAATTTAGGTGGGTTTATAAATGTGCTCTAA
Organism: Oncorhynchus mykiss; assembly: GCF_013265735.2. NCBI lineage: Eukaryota > Metazoa > Chordata > Actinopteri > Salmoniformes > Salmonidae > Oncorhynchus > Oncorhynchus mykiss. Next base: position 941,341 of record NC_050570.1, on the reverse strand, counting down.
TCCCATTTCAGAGCACAGAATAACTGTTGATTTTAGGAAAGCTCAACACCCGTTGACAATGGTCGGTGTCCGTAAATGTCGACAATAAAAAGTGTCATTAAATTGTTGCCAGCAGCACAGTTAGTCACCAACTCTCTGGATAACATAACACCAGCTGGGGGGAGTAAAATGGTCCGGCTGTTGTATTATTTGTGTCTGGAAGTAGCTAGTAAAGCTAACAAACTTTAGCCAGTTAGTTTGGGTGCTTGACTGAGGTCAGTATCCTCCTCGCCAGAGCGCCAGTTGAATTTACGAACAGACCATCTGACAACGATACGAATTCATGAAGACACCCGAAATTGTAAAATGTCTAGCAAGTAATTAGGGGTGTGCTCATTATGAGAATAACTTTTCGTATGATTTTGTTTGCGGAACATACAGGCTGGCAGTTTATCGCCAGTTCACCCTATATGGGCACAAGGGAGAATTGGACGAAGTGTATAGCGTCTCATCCCTGCGTGTGTCGTCACTTCCATAAAGCGCGAAAAGTTCATTTAGTAAATCTAGCCTGCTGTCATTTTTTTTAAGGCCTGCGCCTTATGTAACAATGGCATTCGTTAGCTTGTCCACTATAACATGTTCAGGTGTAACTAGATTAACTTGCTTTGAAGATAAAACTACCATTCAACGCGCAGCAATCCCGTGTCCCTGTTGCTACAGTAGTGACTTCTACCAGCTTTGGCTGCCATCTAGTGGAAAGGAATGGTAACTACACTGGGCAGCTAGTTGGCAGAGTCAAAGACGACTTTAATAATATATGCCATTGAGGGGGCATTCAGGAGTTGCTTCATCCGTTTTTGCTCTTATAAATTAATGATATGTAACCATTGATTCTTGAAGAATCTAATTGATAAATGCCTCATGAGCTTCGTTCAACGATCACACTCCATGAGAACCCAAAATATAAGCTTGTTTTACTCCAATGTTTGTCAACAAAGAAAATGTAAACAAACGCTGTATATCCTCAAAACAAAGTTAAACTATAATGTTGATATCATGGATGGTCAGTCCTGTATAGCCTCATAACATGGTTATAACTATAATGTTGATATCATGGATGGTCAGTCCTGTATAGCCTCATAACATGGTTATAACTATAATGTTGATATCATGGATGGTCAGTCCTGTATAGCCTCATAACATGATTAAAACTATAATGTTGATATCATGGATGGTCAGTCCTGTATAGCCTCATAACATGATTAAAACTATAATGTTGATATCATGGATGGTCAGTCCTGTATAGCCTCATAACATGGTTAAAACTATAATGTTGATATCATGGATGGTCAGTCCTGTATAGCCTCATAACATGGTTATAACTATAATGTTGATATCATGGATGGTCAGTCCTGTATATCCTCATAACATGATTAAAACTATAATGTTGATATCATGGATGGTCAGTCCTGTATAGCCTCATAACATGATTAAAACTATAATGTTGATATCATGGATGGTCAGTCCTGTATAGCCTCATAACATGGTTATAACTATAATGTTGATATTGTGGATGGTCAGTCCTGTATAGCCTCATAACATGATTAAAACTATAATGTTGATATTGTGGATGGTCAGTCCTTGCTTCCATAGCTCTATGAATTTGAGAGCGGTTACATTTCTCCAGCCCCTTCACTCAGCTTTTTACAGAAAGAGGAGCAGGGAGGACACTTTGTTATTGTTTCTACTGCTGATTGACACTTTAAGAAGTTAAACAATATGTTACAGATACTAATTAAAAAGGTCACATCACTCAGACAGTTAGTGAATACACAGCATGCAACATAGCAATCAATCAAATGTATTTTACATCAAAAATAATATCCACAGTGGTTATAGAGGCTGCAACAGTTCAATACCTCAGGAGCAAACTGAGAATGTATAGGTCGAGACAGCAGGTCGCACATCCATTGAAACGGGTAAAATAAAAATATTCAGTGGAAAAACAATTCTACTCCGATTCCTTTTATTTGGTATTTTATTAGGGTCCCCATTATCTGTTGCCTACTCTTCCTGGGGTTTTTTATGGATCCCCATTAGCTGTTGCAAAAGCAGCAGCTACTCTTCCTGGGGTTTATTATGGATCCCCATTAGCTGTTGTTAAAGCAGCAGCTACTCTTCCTGGGGTTTATTATGGATCCCCATTAGCTGTTGTTAAAGCAGCAGCTACTCTTCCTGGGGTTTATTATGGATCCCCATTAGCTGTTGCAAAAGCAGCAGCTACTCTTCCTGGGGTTTATTATGGATCCCCATTATCTGTTGCAAAAGCAGCAGCTACTCTTCCTGGGGTTTATTATGGATCCCCATTAGCTGTTGCAAAAGCAGCAGCTACTCTTCCTGGGGTTTATTATGGATCCCCATTAGCTGTTGTTAAAGCAGCAGCTACTCTTCCTGGGGTTTATTATGGATCCCCATTAGCTGTTGCAAAAGCAGCAGCTACTCTTCCTGGGGTTTATTATGGATCCCCATTAGCTGTTGTTAAAGCAGCAGCTACTCTTCCTGGGGTTTATTATGGATCCCCATTAGCTGTTGCAAAAGCAGCAGCTACTCTTCCTGGGGTTTATTATGGATCCCCATTATCTGTTGCAAAAGCAGCAGCTACTCTTCCTGGGGTTTATTATGGATCCCCATTAGCTGTTGCAAAAGCAGCAGCTACTCTTCCTGGGGTTTATTATGGATCCCCATTAGCTGTTGCAAAAGCAGCAGCTACTCTTCCTGGGGTTTATTATGGATCCCCATTAGCTGTTGCAAAAGCAGCAGCTACTCTTCCTGGGGTTTATTATGGATCCCCATTAGCTGTTGTTAAAAAGCAGCAGCTACTCTTCCTGGGGTTTATTATGGATCCCCATTATCTGTTGCCTACTCTTCCTGGGGTTTATTATGGATCCCCATTAGCTGTTGTTAAAGCAGCAGCTACTCTTCCTGGGGTTTATTATGGATCCCCATTAGCTGTTGCAAAACATGAAACATGGCATAACACAGAACATTAATAGACAAGAACAGATCAAGGACAGAACTACATTCAGTGGCATGCGATAATATTCACCCCCCTTCGCATTTTTCCTATTTTGTTGCCTTACAACCTGGAATTAAAATAGATTTTTTGGGTTGTGTTGTTTGATTTACACAACATGCCTACCACTTTGAAGATGCAAAATATTTTTTCTTGTGAAACAAACAAGAACTAATACAAAAAAAACAGAAAACTTGAGCATAAATGTTCGCCCCCCCAAAGAACCACCTTTTGCAGCAATTACAGCTGCAAGTCTCTTGGGATTTGTCTCTATAAGCTTGGCACATCTAGCCACTGGGATTTTTACCCATTCTTCAAGGCACAACTGCTCTGGCTCCTTCAAGTTGGATGGGTTCCACTGGTGTACAGCAATCTTTAAGTCATACCACAGATTGAGGTCTGGGCTTTGACTAGGCCATTCCAAGACATTTAAATGTTTCCCCTTAAACCACTTGAGTGTTGCTTTAGCAGTATGCTTAGGGTCATTGTCCTGCTGGAAGGTGAACCTCCGTCCCAGTCTCAAATCTCTCTAAGGCTGAAACAGGTTTCCCTCAAGAATTTCCCTGTATTTAGCACCATCCATCATTCCTTCAATTCTGACCAGTTTCCCAGTCCCTGCTGATGAAAAACATCCCCAAAGCATGATGCTGCCACCACCATGCATCACTGTGGGGATGGTGTTTTCGGGGTGATGTGAGGTGTTGGGTTTGCGCAAGACATATCGTTTTCCTTGATGGCCAAAAAACTCAATTTTAGTCTCATCTGACCAGAGTACCTTCTTCCATATGTTTGGGGAGTTTCCCACATTCCTTTTGGCGAACACTTTAAGCAATGGCTTTTTTTCTGGCCACCCTTCCGTAAAGCCCTGTGGAGTGTACGGCTTAAAGTGGTGCTATTGACAGATACTCCAATCTCCGCTGTGGAGCTTTGCAGCTCCTTCAGGGTTGTCTTTGGTCTCTTTGTTGCCTCTCTGATTAATGCCCTTCTTGCATGGTCCGTGAGTTTTGGTGGGCGGCCCTTTCTTGGCAGGTTTGTTGTGGTGCCATACTCTTTCCATTTTATAATAATGTATTTAATGGTGCTCCGTGGGATGGTGAAAGTTTCAGATATTTTTTTATAACCCAACCCTGATCTGTACTTCTCCACAACTTTGTCCTTGACCTGTTTGGAGAGCTCCTTGGTCTTCATGATGCCGCTTGCTTGGTGGTGTTGCAGACTCGGTGGCCTTTCAGAACAGGTGTATATCTACTGAGATCATCTGACAGATCATGTGACACTTAGATTGCACACAAGCAGACTTTATTTAACTAATTATGTGACTTCTGAAGGTAATTGGTTGCACCAGATCTTATTTAGGGGCTTCATAGCAAAGGAGTGAATACATACGCACACACTACTTTTCCATTTGTTATTTTTAGGAATTTTTTGAAACAAGTAATTTTTTTCATTGAAATTCACCAATTTGGACTGTTTTGTGTATGTCCATTATATGAAATCCAAATAAAAATCTATTTAAATGACAGGTTGTAATGCAACTAAATAGGAAAAACGCCAAGGGGGATGAATACTTTTGCAAAGCACTGTACATTTATGTATTTATAGATGTGTGTATCTTTGAATTCACTGTTGAATGGCCTGCTGTTGAATCCATTTTCGGAACACCAGCCCACCGCCCAAAAGTGATGGGCACTCTCTCTCTTTGGGCACTCAGGAGAGTCTGCTGGGATGGTCCTAGAGACAGATAGAAGTTAAATAAATCATAGTTTTATTTATTATTTTTATTTATTTAACCAGGTAGGTTAGTTGAGAACAAGTTCTCATTTACAAATGCGACCTGGCCAAGATAAAGCAAAGCAGTTCGACACAAACAACAACAGAGAGTTACACATGGAATAAACAAAACATAGTCAATAATACAGTAACGGCCACCAGGTCACAGATCATACTCATGCCAGATATCAGCAGGTGAGTCCCTCAAGGTCACCCTCACACTTGGATGCCTGTCAGTGGCCAGGGTTTGAATACTGCATCCATGGGCCTGTTAGTAATAATGATTTATTATTATTATCCTAAAGGTAAAAAATGTGTGAAACTTTTCATACAAACATAAAAACATAACAAATACACACTTACAACCCTTAGGCTAGGTAACAAAATATAGGTTAGGCTATAGCTTAACTCAATGTGTTGCAGGCATCTCTCTAATCCCTCCGTCTCCAAACAGTAACTATTCTTCACATCGCATGCACAGTCTCCTGGGGGAGGATCAGGTGGGAAGCAGAGTCCAGAATGGCGTAAGAGCCAAAGGAGGCACACCGTGCATCTCCAGATACGATTAGTTGACTGTCACCAACTGTATCAAGAATGGCCTCTGTGTGCTGGGTCATCATGTAGTTAACCTCTGGCACATGGTGCTGTTGGCTTGTGAACTGTCACAGAGACATGGACACCAGACTGAGGAGGTGACATGTTTCCACAAATATGGAGCGGGAGCCGCCAGTAAAGAAGGCCGCTGATGGCACCAACAGATTCTCTGCAAACAACTTTCCCGCTCTGGTCTGGGGATCCCACTTCCTCCTGTGACCCACAACAAACGGTCTCCATGGTGATGGCAAAACCATGTATTTTCAGGGATGAACTGATGACACTCTGGCTCATTGCAGACATTGACATTGAACTCCTTAAGCTTTCTATCAGACTATGTATTGTGGATCTTGCATCTTCAAAAGTATATCTTGGCTTCTGAGCTCTCAGGTTCATACAGAGAGTTCTGGTCTTCACTGATCTCCATCGGCTCCATCTGTGGTGTAGTTCTGGTCTTCACTGATCTCTGTCAGCTCCATCTGTGGTGTAGTTCTGGTCTTCACTGATCTCCATCGGCTCCATCTGTGGTGTAGTTCTGGTCTTCACTGATCTCCATCGGCTCCATCTGTGGTGTAGTTCTGGTCTTCACTGATCTCCATCGGCTCCATCTGTGGTGTAGTTCTGGTCTTCACTGATCTCCATCGGCTCCATCTGTGGTGTAGTTCTGGTCTTCACTGATATCACTCTCCATCAGCTTCATCTGTGGTGTAGTTCTGGTCTTCACTGATCTCACTCTCCATCAGCTTCATCTGTGGTGTAGTTCTGGTCTTCACTGATCTCTGTGAGCGCTATCTAGCTGGGCCTTGAGCTCTTTAGTGATGGTCCCAGTGGACCTCTTCTCTACCGCAGCACAGGAACACTCTGGCACCAAGGGGTCAGTTTGGCATGCTGTACTAACCATTCTTTCCTGTTGGTAGAAAACAATGAAGTCATATATTAGGCTATAGTATACTGGCCATATACCACACCTCCTCGGGCCATATTGCTAAAGTATATTTCCTTCTTTATCAAATTGATCAAGCACAAATATAATATTTATTTCAAACCACTTAGAGAAGAACAAATAACTGTTTTTAACCTCAATATCTTTGTTGTTCCACAGAAGTGCCTTGTGTGGGGAGAAGTTGTGGCCATAACATAGTTTCCAGGCTAAAAGGGCTTGTTCATGAAATTTGGACAGTTTGATAGGTAATTTTGCTAGAGAATAGTTGCACTTCCACACAAATGTAAGACCACCCAGTTTTAGAATGAAGTACCATAAAGATTCAGAGTTAAACATATTTTATCCAGTTTACTTTAAAGGTATTGTTGATATCAATGAAATCTAGTACTTCAAGCCCACCATCAGCTCTTTGGTTTGATATTACAGGCTTCTCAAGTTTGTGTTGTTTATTTTCCCATATAAAGTCTATAAAAGTTTTGTTGATATCCTTGCTGGTTTGATCAGCTACAAATAAGGTTTGAGCAGGGTAAGACAAAATGTGACAGACCCTCTTGCTTTGGACAATAAAACCCTTCAAATAATAGGGAGGTCACGCTGGAGCCAATTAAAACACGGATTTAGTTTTTAACCTCTGAGAGAAAGCGGGATGTTGACGGATAACACGGTTAACCAATCACTAACAACTCGAGTTGTTTTCGCTAATACGTCACTTCCTCTAAATTCTCTTAAATGTTTTTGGAGCGTTTGACTCGTTTACACTTTCTTTTTTTGTGGACGTGATAGGTTTTGTTTTGAACGTGGCTCCCATCGAAATGGTCTCAAATGAAGATAAACATCTATTTATAATATGGTCTGTTGCTACGTTAGCTCGCTAATTAAGCAACAATTTAATCACGACACAACAGCTAATTAGCTATCTTTTGCCAAAGCTGCTACGTAGCTAGCGCAACAACACTACTGAAACTCGGGAGACGTTAGCTAGCTACCCTAATCTAGTTTGATGGAGTGCCCTCATTTGAACTCCAATGTTTGCATTACCATAGATTCCTCAAGCTTCCCCCATGGTTCCCCATCCTCCTGGTGTTGCAGCGGTGAGTTAGTATACATTTCATTCTGGTAGCTAACGTTAATAACCACATTTAGTTAGCTAACTAGCCCACCTGATAGCTACTTGTCTTGACTAGGACTTGTTTTTCTACAGTTTCCCCTGGCTGTCTCTTGATTTGTGAAGTTATTTGCCCCGCACACATTTTTACACATTTTGCACCAACGTTATGCGATGCACCTTCATTGATTTAATAATATTCAGATATTTCTATAATGAAACCAACTTGATGGTGACTCATCTATTTTCATGGCGTGTGAATGTGCTGCCCCATTCATTGACGCCTATTCACGATAGTAACTCCTGACCGGGGGAGTTGCGTTAAGACCCCCGACACTAGTCTAAACATTAACACTCATCGCTTAACGGTATTATCACATAGAGCATAATGAGGCAGATATTTCATCGGATGTATAAATGTGAAGCATCCGCTTCACACAAATATGGTAGTGAGAGGAAGCCCACTGGCCGGCAGTGGGAGAAGATGGAACTAGGTGGAGTTTGGCTGACATTTTGCACATTTTATCATCGCTGAAACGTTTGATCTCAATACTGTTTTAATTTCCCAAAACTAAAATATTATGAACAGAGTGGACTAAGTTTTGCAAAAGTTTAAAATTGCGTTGTTTAGGAGTGGAAAGGCGAATTTAGTTATTGCACACTCGGCACTTCAGAGAAGGCGTTCCCTAACGGAAATATGCAGATATATTCTAGAACTCGCCAATAGGATCTCGCTATCTCGTGCTTAACTCTGCCCACTTCCTTGCTTGTTTTTCCCTCTGACTCATTTGCTCCCATTGGAAACGACAGGCTGTGCTCTCTCTTGGTTTAGTTACACACATCTTTGATAGTATCTTCTGACTGGTCGAGTTGTCTTTAAGAGATGGGACGCTTGTTTAAACATTAACACGCATAGTTTGCTTATATTTCCTTATAGTTCCTTATATTTCAAAAAACGTATTTAAAAAAAATAAATAAATAAAAACTACTCCCATTGTTAGGGTTTGGTGTTCCCACACGGACATATCGCCATGTTTTCATTTATTTATAGCAACAATAACAATATTACACATCCATACAGGGACATTCCTGTGAATACAATGACACAAATGAAATAATAGAACACCAGGACATCATTAATATGTGACAAGGCAATGAGACATTAACAGACATTGAGACATGACTTCTAATCATTTTCCCAACTTTTTAAGTTTCACAAGTTTGAGGGATTTATAAAATTCTATCAGTTCAATGAAGAAACCCCCCCCCCCCCTACAAAATAAGGACATTTTCCACCCCATTTAAATTTGTGAATAATAATGTTTAAAAAATAGTTATGATCGGAATTACAAGGATAAGCGTAATGTCATTTAACATCATCAAAGGTAAACAGGTAATTCTGGAGATTTTTTTACACAACCGTTAATGAATTTCAATCCATAGTTTACTAGAATGGTGGCATGAAGACAATACATGCTCTATAGATTCTGAATCAGAGGAACAGAACAAACAAGGCATTTGGTCAAGATGGAATCTTTTGTGCAAGAAATCATTTACAGGATAGATGTAAGAAAATATTGTAAAATTTAGTTTAATTTATGGAATAACTGGGCAAGTAAGGCAAAAGGTAGTCGCATTTGACCATAGCATGGGTTGGTCCCTTCCATAGCATTATATTTAACTATAATCACCAAAAATTACTTAACTGCCAATCATATCCACTTATTGTTGCATTTTTTTAATCCAAAAAGATTAGTAATTAATTTGTAAACTTGGAAAAGAGAGAACCTCATAACAAAGTGTTCTTAATAAGTCCAAGTAAAGGAAGTGGAATTGCTTTGCAAACCTTCCATATATTCTCTCTGAATAATATTAACCTGAAATGTACCAATGAACTCATCAAATGGTAAGAACTCCCCAGTGTTGTCTACCAAATCACATACAAAATGAATAATCTTGTCAAACCAAAGGCCTTTGAAAATGGATTTCCTATTCATTTTTAAACTATATTATTCAAAATCAATGTTTTGGGGGAAAAATTGTCCTTGATTATAATTTTCCAGAAAAATAACATTTGCTGGTGTAACTTAAACAATTTGACATTTAATTTGCTAGAGTCAAAATCACATTTCGTTAGGAGTCCAAGTTTATTAAACAGTTTGGGATATGATACCACATAGAGGTAGGATTAGACAGACATCATTTCAACCATTTAACTCTAAAAGCTCCCACTAACGACTCAAAATCAATAGCCTGTTAACCTCCATGATCGTAGTCTTTCACTAATTGTGATTTCCGAATATAATACGTTTAATTCCTCCAAACAAATCTAAATTATAACAGAATTTACTTTTTTTTTTTTTAGGTTATTAGAAGAAAAAGTGACTGACTTGGGTAAATTATTCTAGATAAACCATCCGTCTTGGACAAAATAATTACAACCCAAACCATCAAACAATTTTTTTAATTTTTAAAGACCGCAAAAAAAAATGTAATTTTAACTGAGTTCGTCGTGAAACTCAAATTATGGTTTGAATTCACTTTAAAGATCAGGAGCTCAGTTTAATGCGACCACTCACTCCACCATCTTGTCCCCAACCACATATCTCCACGTTACATCGCTTATTTACTGAGACAGTCGGGAAAAGTGGCCACCTGTTCTAATTAGCGATCTATCATGCTCCGAAAACCTGTGTGAGCCTAACTGGTGGGGAGGAAGCGTATTTCATGAACTGGAGGCACACACAGCTGGTAAAATAATCAGGATATCATTCTGCCAGTTAGGCATAGGCTACTTTGGAGCTAGTTAACATTTACACTGAAGAAAATATAAACGCAACAAGCAGCAATTTCATAGATAGTTCATACAAGGAAGTCAATCAATTTTTTTTTTTTTTTTTTTAAATATATATATATATATATATATATATATATATAAGTAGCCTATGCCTACCTGGCAGAATGATATCCTGATTATTTTACAAGCTGTGTGTGCCTCTCGCCACTACTTTAATACGCATCGTGGGGAAAAATAAGTGGGGATTACACTGGTTCATACGGAGCCAAATGTGGGCCAATGTAACCTCTGAAAACCCCACATACGGTGAAGAAGGGTTTGAGAGCTATGAATGTCCTAACGTTACATAGCGTCTAACGTCTCTTCTTCTCTCTAGTCTGCAGGTCAAACAAAAGTCCTTGGGTATGTCTCACCTGTCTCAATGTGCATTGTGGGAGGTTAGTATTGACATGCAATCATTGTAGCTACTTGCAGTAGATAGTTGGTCATCTATTTCAACAGGACCCATTTCAGCTTTTAGATGCGTATGAAGGTCCATGTGACTATTGCGAAAGTGATATTGCCTTAACCGATGTAAAACTGTAGTTGAGTGCATGTGTTGTGTTTAATGCAGTCAACCTTTCTCTCTCCAGGTATGTGAATGCTCATGCTAAGCAGCACTATGAGGACAGCCAGAGTCAGGTGACGGGAGGTGCTGGTCAGAAGAGATGTGAGGAGCAGGAGAAGAACGCTCAGCACCTGGTCTGCATGGACTGCAGCAGCTACAGTCTCTTCTGGTGAGTGGGCCGCCTGGTCTGTAGCAGCTACAGTCTCTTCTGGTGAGTGGGCCGCCTGGTCTGTAGCCGCTACAGTCTCTTCTGGTGAGTGGGCCACCTGGTCTGTAGCAGCTACAGTCTCTTCTGGTGAGTGGGCCGCCTGGTCTGTAGCAGCTACAGTCTCTTCTGGTGAGTGGGCCGCCTGGTCTGTAGCAGCTACAGTCTCTTCTGGTGAGTGGGCCGCCTGGTCTGTAGCAGCTACAGTCTCTTCTGGTGAGTGGGCCGCCTGGTCTGTAGCAGCTACAGTCTCTTCTGGTGAGTGGGCCGCCTGGTCTGTAGCAGCTACAGTCTCTTCTGGTGAGTGGGCCACCTGGTCTGTAGCAGCTACAGTCTCTTCTGGTGAGTGGGCCACCTGGTCTGTAGCAGCTACAGTCTCTTCTGGTGAGTGGGCCACCTGGTCTGTAGCAGCTACAGTCTCTTCTGGTGAGTGGGCCACCTGGTCTGTAGCAGCTACAGTCTCTTCTGGTGAGTGGGCCGCCTGGTCTGTAGCAGCTACAGTCTCTTCTGGTGAGTGGGCCGCCTGGTCTGTAGCAGCTACAGTCTCTTCTGGTGAGTGGGCTGCCTGGTCTGTAGCAGCTACAGTCTCTTCTGGTGAGTGGGCCGCCTGGTCTGTAGCGGCTACAGTCTCTTCTGGTGAGTGGGCCACCTGGTCTGTAGCAGCTACAGTCTCTTCTGGTGAGTGGGCCGCCTGGTCTGTAGCAGCTACAGTCTCTTCTGGTGAGTGGGCCACCTGGTCTGTAGCAGCTACAGTCTCTTCTGGTGAGTGGGCCGCCTGGTCTGTAGCAGCTACAGTCTCTTCTGGTGAGTGGGCCGCCTGGTCTGTAGCAGCTACAGTCTCTTCTGGTGAGTGGGCCACCTGGTCTGTAGCAGCTACAGTCTCTTCTGGTGAGTGGGCCGCCTGGTCTGTAGCAGCTACAGTCTCTTCTGGTGAGTGGGCCGCCTGGTCTGTAGCAGCTACAGTCTCTTCTGGTGAGTGGGCCGCCTGGTCTGTAGCAGCTACAGTCTCTTCTGGTGAGTGGGCCGCCTGGTCTGTAGCAGCTACAGTCTCTTCTGGTGAGTGGGCCGCCTGGTCTGTAGCAGCTACAGTCTCTTCTGGTGAGTGGGCCACCTGGTCTGTAGCAGCTACAGTCTCTTCTGGTGAGTGGGCCGCCTGGTCTGTAGCAGCTACAGTCTCTTCTGGTGAGTGGGCCGCCTGGTCTGTAGCAGCTACAGTCTCTTCTGGTGAGTGGGCCGCCTGGTCTGTAGCAGCTACAGTCTCTTCTGGTGAGTGGGCCGCCTGGTCTGTAGCAGCTACAGTCTCTTCTGGTGAGTGGGCCGCCTGGTCTGTAGCAGCTACAGTCTCTTCTGGTGAGTGGGCCGCCTGGTCTGTAGCAGCTACAGTCTCTTCTGGTGAGTGGGCCACCTGGTCTGTAGCAGCTACAGTCTCTTCTGGTGAGTGGGCCACCTGGTCTGTAGCAGCTACAGTCTCTTCTGGTGAGTGGGCCGCCTGGTCTGTAGCAGCTACAGTCTCTTCTGGTGAGTGGGCCGCCTGGTCTGTAGCAGCTACAGTCTCTTCTGGTGAGTGGGCCGCCTGGTCTGTAGCAGCTACAGTCTCTTCTGGTGAGTGGGCCGCCTGGTCTGTAGCGGCTACAGTCTCTTCTGGTGAGTGGGCCGCCTGGTCTGTAGCAGCTACAGTCTCTTCTGGTGAGTGGGCCGCCTGGTCTGTAGCAGCTACAGTCTCTTCTGGTGAGTGGGCCACCTGGTCTGTAGCAGCTACAGTCTCTTCTGGTGAGTGGGCCGCCTGGTCTGTAGCAGCTACAGTCTCTTCTGGTGAGTGGGCCGCCTGGTCTGTAGCAGCTACAGTCTCTTCTGGTGAGTGGGCCGCCTGGTCTGTAGCAGCTACAGTCTCTTCTGGTGAGTGGGCCGCCTGGTCTGTAGCAGCTACAGTCTCTTCTGGTGAGTGGGCCGCCTGGTCTGTAGCAGCTACAGTCTCTTCTGGTGAGTGGGCCGCCTGGTCTGTAGCAGCTACAGTCTCTTCTGGTGAGTGGGCCACCTGGTCTGTAGCAGCTACAGTCTCTTCTGGTGAGTGGGCCGCCTGGTCTGTAGCAGCTACAGTCTCTTCTGGTGAGTGGGCCGCCTGGTCTGTAGCAGCTACAGTCTCTTCTGGTGAGTGGGCCGCCTGGTCTGTAGCAGCTACAGTCTCTTCTGGTGAGTGGGCCGCCTGGTCTGTAGCAGCTACAGTCTCTTCTGGTGAGTGGGCCGCCTCGTCTGTAGCAGCTACAGTCTCTTCTGGTGAGTGGACCGCTTAGCTTGATAGCTGTGTTTGCTAGACTAGTAGAGGCCATTGTGCAGTGACTTTACCTGAGAACTGTGGCACAGGATTCAGAAACATCTTGGCCCTTGCGTACTTATTACGTCATAGTGACTCTACTGCATACAGCCAGTCCTGTCTCTGTTGTCACAGGTGTGGCGTTGACCTCTCTCTCTCTCTGTAGTTACAGGTGTGATGACTTTGTAGTGAACGACACCAAGCTAGGACATGTGCAGAAGGTGAGAGAGCATCTACGGAGTCTGGACAAGTGAGTATTCATTAGCAGGATGACCCTACAATGTCTTGTCATTTGCTACTGTTTGCCAACTGGGGTGTTTTCACTAAGAATCAAATAGGAGCGAACAGAACGTGAAGGGACCTAACTGAATTTGTCCAAGCAAAACCCTAATTTGTATTGCCAAATGCCAAACATTTTGCTCTAGTGTGCAACTAATGAATATTAGGGCTGATCGCATTTAGTCGACTGGTCGTTTGTTTGGTCGATAGGCTGTTTGCTGGTCGACCGAGATTTCTTTTAGTTGAGCAGCCGCCCCAAAAATAAGCGTAAAAATATCATGGTGTTCAAGACAGCTGGCTGATTGGCTCCTCTCTGAGTGGACTGATCCATTGTGGAGGCTGTGGGGATGGTACAGTCCATCATTCTTACACATGTGCTTCTGAAATGGTATATGGTTATACACTGCTCAAAAAAATAAAGGGAACACTAAAATAACACATCCTAGATCTGAATGAATGAAGTATTCTCATGAAATACTTTTTTCTTTACATACCCCCCTTTTTCAATCTTGGCTCATCGCTGCAACTCCCCAACGGGCTCAGGAGAGGCGACGAGTTTGCGATAGTAAAGGTTTGATCAACGTATTTGTTATTCAAATTAAAAGCCCAATGAATACTGTCCGTTGTGTAATGATTGAACTCCCACCGCTTGTGGGACATTTATTTTGAAGGCACGTTTAAATAACCGCACGGGGACAGACGGTGACTGACAGGCTGACTAACACGTCACAGTTACAAATAGCTAGAAAAGCTTTTTAAATTCTAAGAAGGAAAGTAAATGAGGAATGTGTTCCAGCTAGAGTGGACATCTAACTGTCTTTATTAGATTTGTTTTGCAGGTATATTCAATATAAAAAAAACACCTTTTTATTTAAGTATTCAGACATTTTGCTAAGAGACTCAATTGAGTTCAGGTGCATCCTGTTTCTATTCACCATCCTCGATGCTTCTACAACTTGGAGTCCACCTGTGGTAAATTCAATTGATTGGACATGATTTGGAAAGACACACACCTGTCTATATAAAGGTACCACAGTTGACAGTGTATGTCAGAGTAAAAACCAAGCCATGAGGTAGAAGGAATTGTCTGTAGAGGTCAGAGACAGGATTGTGTCGAGGCACAGATCTGGGGAAGAGTAGCAAAACATTTATGCAGCATTGAAGGTCCCCAAGAACACACTGGCCTCCATCATTCTGAACTGGAAGAAGTTTGGAACCACCAAGAATCTTCCAAACTGAGCAATTGGGGGAGAAGGGCCTTGGTCAGGAAGGTGACCAAGAACCCAATGGTAATTGACAGTGCTCCAGAGTTCCTCTGTGGAGATGGTGTCCTTCTGGAAGGTTCTTTCATCTCTGCAGCACTCCACCAATCAGGCCTTTATGGTAGAGTGGCCAGATGGAAACCACTCCTCAGTAAAAAGCACATGACAGCCCGCTTGGTTTGTCAAAAGGCCCTGAAAGTGACTCTGACCATGAGAAACAACTTTCTTGTCTGATGAAACCAAGATTGATCTCTTTGGCCTGAATGCCAAGGTCACATCTGGAGGAAACCTGGCACCATCCCTACGGTGAAGCATGGTGGTGGCAGCATCCCTACGGTGAATCATGGTGGTGGCAGTTCATGCAGCGGGGACTGGGAGAGACTAGTCAGGATCGAGGGAAAGATGAACGGAGCAAAGTTCAGTGATCTTTGATGAAAACCTGCTCCAGAGCCCTCGGGACCTCAGACTGGGGTGAAGGTTCACCTTCCGACAGGACAACGACCCTAAGCACACAGCCAAGACAACGCGGAAGTGGCTTCGTGACAAGTCTTATTGTCCTTGAGTGGCCCAGCCAGAGCCCAAACTTAAACCCGATCGAGCATCTCTGGAGAGACCTGAAAATAGCTGTGCAGCGACGCTCCCCATCCAACCTGACAGAGATCGAGAGGATCTGCAGAGAAGAATGGGAGAAACTCCCCAACTACAGGTGTGCCAAGCTTGTAACATCATACCCAAGAAGACTTGAGTCTGTAATTGCTGCCAAAGGTGCTTCAACAAAATACTGAGCAAAGGGTCTGAAAACGTATGTAAATGTAATATTTTGTAATAAATTTGCAAATAAATAAATCTGTTTTTGCTTTGTCATAATGGGGATTGAGTGTGTAGATTGAGGGGTGAAAAACAATCCTTTCTGTATGCACTGTATATGTTATCAAGGTTTGAGAATTGTTTTAGTCAAAACATCTGTTTGTGCTTCTTGAGGTCAATTTGCTGATTTAAAAATGATTTGTAATTATGTTCCAGCCCCTGAACAATCCGCTGAAGAAAATAATCTCACGGCTGAATCTAGTTGATAATCCCTGATAGAGGGTATCATTTGGGACAAAGCCCTATTCTACACAGCCTAATTATCATTAATGATATATCTAGTTGATAATCCCTGATAGAGGGTGTCATTTGGGACAAAGCCCTATTCTGCACAGCCTACTTATCATTAATGATATATCTATAATGCAATGTCTTCCAGTTCTCCATTGGCTGTTTACAGACAGAGAAGCTCTCGTCTAACTGATATAATTTACATTATGAACTGGGTGGTTCGACCCTGAATGCTGATTGGCTGACAGCCGTGATATTTCAGACTGTATACTACGCGTATATTTTTCCTGTTCTAATTACGTTGGTAAACAGTTTATAATGGCAATAAGGCACCTCAGGGGGGTTTGTGGTGTATGTGGCCAATAAACCACGGCTAAGGGCTGTATCCAGGCACTCTGCGTTGAGTCGTGCTTAACATCAGCCCTTGGCCGTGGTATATTGACCATATATATACCACACCCCCTCGGGCATTATTGCTTAATTATAACACTGTGCTTTTGTCAGTTGAGACTGAATGTTATTTATCTCCTACAGCTCTCCGCTGGCTGTTGACAGACGGACAAAGAGGAAACTTCTGGAAAGCAACTCTCCTACCAGTAAACTGTTGAAGGACAATGTGAGTGTTCCACGATTTGATTGGTTTTATTTGCCAGATGTAAAAACTAGATGTTTCCTGATCTTATGTCTCTCAGATACAGATACTTCAGGACAAACTTCCTTTAGATTGTTTTGTAGGATGTAGTGAATCTGTTATGCAATGTGTTTCTATGGGCTAATAGATAATAATATATATATATATTTTTTTTTTTTGAATCTTCAAGTGGTCTTTAAAATTCTAAATCAAATGGCTAAATTATCCTTGGTTTGTCCTTAAATTAATTCCATATGTTAGTAAAGTATTGCCCCCTTTATAATTTTCTCTACTTTTGCTTATTTTTGATACTGAATGTTGTCCGATCTTCAACCAACACCTAGTATTAGATAAAGGGAACCTGAGTGAACAAATAAAACAACAATTACATATTTATTTAAATAACAAAGCTATGAAAAAGTAATTGCAGCACCCAATGCCCCTGTGTGGAAAAAGTAATTGCCCACTTACACTCAATAACTGGTTGTTCCACCTTTTGCTGCAATGACTCCAACCAAACACTTCCTGTAGTTGTGGACCAACCAAACACTTCCTGTAGTTGTTGATCAGTCTCATGTCTCTGAAGGAATTGTGGCCAACTCTTCCATGCAGAATTGCTTTAACTCAGCAACATTTGTTGGTTTTCAATCATGAACTGGTCGTTTCATGTCCTTCCACAACATCTCTATTGGGGTTAGGTCTGGACTTTGACTAAGCCGTTCCTAAACGTCAAATTTGTTGCTTCTTAACCATTTTCATTTGGACTTAATTGTGTTTTGGATCATTGTCTTGCTGCATGACCCAGCTGGCTTCAGCATCACCTCCCAGACTGATGGATTGACATTCTCTGATACAGAGCAGAATTCATGGCTCCTTCTATTAAGTCGTCCAGGTCCTGAGGCAGCAAAGCCTCCTCAAACCATCACACTACCACCACCATGTGTTACCGTTGCTATGAGATTCTTCCTGTGGAATGCAGTGTTTGGTTTTTCACCAGGCATAATGGGACTCATGTCGTCCAAAATGTTATACTTTTGACTCATCTGTCCGTAGAATATTCTTCCAAGAGTTTTAATGATTATCCAGGTGCTTTTTGGCCGTCTCGAGTCAACTTTTTTTGGATGAGATGGGTCCCACAGTTTAATCTGGAGAAAGCCATGCAGTCATAAACCAATGAAAGACTGAGTCATATTCATAGCCAATCAAATGAGAGAAGGGAATATAGCGTACGTTTTTAAGTGTTATATTAAAATACATGAATAGTTTGTCTATGCATCAGAGACGGAGAAATAATATTTTCTGATTGGACAGCAAATAGCCAATAGAAATAAGATGAGTTACTCTGACTGTCACTGGTGCTCTTTAATGCCCAGCGCCAGTCAGGTTCGAATAGGTTAGACTATTGTCTGTCACATCACGATGTCGTCACCATCGACTGTAGCCGTCGGTCATCAATGATATTACCGTAATATCGCGACAACCCAAATGGCTACCAGTTTACAGACTGCGACAACCCAAATGGCTACCAGTTTACAGACTGCGACAACCCAAATGGCTACCAGTTTACAGACTGCGACAACCCAAATGGCTACCAGTTTACAGACTGCGACAACCCAAATGGCTACCAGTTTACAGACTGCGACAACCCAAATGGCTACCAGTTTACAGACTGCGACAACCCAAATGGCTACCAGTTTACAGACTGCGACAACCCAAATGGCTACCAGTTTACAGACTGCGACAACCCAAATGGCTACCAGTTTACAGACCGCGACAAGCTTGTTATTTCTTCAATTCCATTTAAACTGCTGAGTTTGACAACATACTGCAGGGCATAGATGGAATGTCTTTGTTGAAATGTTGTAGTACAAGCTCAGTTTCTGTATTGTCAGCAGAGCTCTGGG
Organism: Oncorhynchus mykiss; assembly: GCF_013265735.2. Taxonomy (NCBI): domain Eukaryota; kingdom Metazoa; phylum Chordata; class Actinopteri; order Salmoniformes; family Salmonidae; genus Oncorhynchus; species Oncorhynchus mykiss. The sequence continues at coordinate 922,783 of NC_050570.1, read as the reverse complement.
CTAGACGACTATGACAGTCTAGCTGCTGTAAACCCAGACTGACTGTTCTCTAAACACAGTCTAGCTGCTGTAGACCCAGACTGACTGTTCTCTAAACACAGTCTAGCTGGTGTAGACCCCAGACTGACTGTTCTCTAAACACAGTCTAGCTGGTGTAGACCCCAGACTGACTGTTCTCTAAACACAGTCTAGCTGGTGTAGGCTGTAGACTGACTGTTAACTAAACAGTCTAGCTGTCATGTCTGCTTTGACACCCTCAGACTACTTATGATGGCTGCCCCAACTTCTGTAACCCTTCTAATAGAGGAATGGCAGTTTCCCTGTCTGTGTGCACTGTTGCTTCATAATGGATCAGCTATGGTCTGTCTCCTTCTTCTCAGGGTGGGGCCTCCGCTCTCTCTGCCATGGGATTACGTAACCTAGGCAACACATGCTTTATGAACGCCATCCTGCAGTCTCTCAGGTAAGTCCTTCAGGTGAGTTGTGGTTAGGCTTAGGTAAGTCTCTCAGGTGAGTTGTGGTTAGGCTTAGGTAAGTCTCTCAGGTGAGTCCCTCAGGTGAGCCAAGGCCCATTATGGTCCCTGTTTGGAACTCAGGTGAGCTGTGTGGCTTAAGCCTCTGGTTTCCCCCGCTGGGGGAAAGAGGCAGGGCTGGGGGAAAGAGGCTGGGCTGGAAAGGGGCTGGGCTGGGGGGGGAAAGAGGCTGGGCTGGAAAGGGGCTGGGCTGGGGGGGGAAAGAGGCTGTGCTGCAAAGGGGCTGGGCTGGAAAAGGGCTGGGCTGGGGGGGAAAGAGGCTGGGCTGGGCTGGGGGGGAAAGAGGCTGGGCTGGGAAAGAGGCTGGGCTGGGGGGGAAAGAGGCTGGGCTGGAAAAGGGCTGGGCTGGGGGAAAGAGGCTGGGCTGGAAAGGGCTGGGCTGGGGGGGAAAGAGGCTGGGCTGGGCTGGGCTGGGGGGGAAAGAGGCTGGGCTGGGCTGGGGGGGAAAGAGGCTGGGCTGGAAAGGGGCTGGGCTGGGGGAAAGAGGCTGGGCTGGAAAGGGGCTGGGCTGGGGGGGAAAGAGGCTGGGCTGGAAAGGGGCTGGGCTGGAAAAGGGCTGGGCTGGGGGAAAGGGGCTGGGCTGGGGGGGAAAGGGGCTGGGCTGGGGGGGAAAGAGGCTGGGCTGGAAAAGGGCTGGGCTGGGGGAAAGAGGCTGGGCTGGAAAGGGCTGGGCTGGGGGGGAAAGAGGCTGGGCTGGAAAAGGGCTGGGCTGGAAAAGGGCTGGGCTGGGGGGGAAAGAGGCTGGGCTGGGGGAAAGAGGCTGGGCTGGGGGAAAGGGGCTGGGCTGGGGGGGAAAGAGGCTGGGCTGGGCTGGGGGGGAAAGAGGCTGGGCTGGGCTGGGGGGAAAGAGGCTGGGCTGGGCTGGGGGGGAAAGAGGCTGGGCTGGGCTGGGGGGAAAGAGGCTGGGCTGGGCTGGGGGGGAAAGAGGCTGGGCTGGGCTGGGGGGGAAAGAGGCTGGGCTGGGCTGGGGGGAAAAGAGGCTGGGCTGGAAAAGGGCTGGGCTGGGGGGGAAAGAGGCTGGGCTGGGGGGGAAAGAGGCTGGGCTGGGGGGGAAAGAGGCTGGGCTGGGCTGGGGGGAAAAGAGGCTGGGCTGGAAAAGGGCTGGGCTGGGGGGGAAAAGAGGCTGGGCTGGAAAAGGGCTGGGCTGGGGGGGAAAGAGGCTGGGCTGGAAAAGGGCTGGGCTGGGGGGGAAAGACGCTGGGCTGGGGGAAAGAGGCTGGGCTGGGGGAAAGGGGCTGGGCTGGGGGGGAAAGAGGCTGGGCTGGGCTGGGGGGAAAGAGGCTGGGCTGGGCTGGGGGGGAAAGAGGCTGGGCTGGGGGGAAAAGAGGCTGGGCTGGAAAAGGGCTGGGCTGGGGGGGAAAGAGGCTGGGCTGGGGGGGAAAGAGGCTGGGCTGGGGGGGAAAGAGGCTGGGCTGGGCTGGGGGGAAAAGAGGCTGGGCTGGAAAAGGGCTGGGCTGGGGGGGAAAAGAGGCTGGGCTGGAAAAGGGCTGGGCTGGGCTGGAAAAGGGCTGGGCTGGGGGGAAAAGAGGCAGGGCTGGAAAAGGGCTGGGCTGGGGGGGAAAGAGGCTGGGCTGGAAAGGGGCTGGGCTGGGGGGGAAAGAGGCTGGGCTGGGAAGGGGCTGGGCTGGGGGGGAAAGAGGCTGGGCTGGGGGGAAAGAGGCTGGGCTGGGCTGGGGGGAAAAGAGGCAGGGCTGGGGGAAAGGGGCTGGGCTGGAAAGGGGCTGGGCTGGGGGGGAAAGAGGCTGGGCTGGGGGGGAAAGAGGCAGGGCTGGGGGAAAAGAGGCAGGGCTGGGGGAAAGAGGCTGGGCTGGAAAGGGGCTGGGCTGGGGGGGAAAGAGGCTGGGCTGGGGGGGAAAGAGGCTGGGCTGGGGGGAAAAGAGGCAGGGCTGGGGGAAAGAGGCTGGGCTGGAAAGGGGCTGGGCTGGGGGGGAATGAGGCTGGGCTGGGCTGGAAAGGGGCTGGGCTGGAAAGGGGCTGGGCTGGGGGGGAAAGAGGCTGGGCTGGGCTGGGGGGAAAAGAGACAGGGCTGGGGGAAAGAGGCTGGGCTGGGGGGGAAAGAGGCTGGGCTGGGCTGGGGGGAAAAGAGGCAGGGCTGGGGGAAAGAGGCTGGGCTGGAAAGGGGCTGGGCTGGGGGGGAAAGAGGCTGGGCTGGGCTGGGCTGGGCTGGGGGGAAAAGAGGCAGGGCTGGGGGAAAGAGGCTGGGCTGGAATGGGGTTGGGCTGGAAAGAGGCTGGGCTGGGGGGAAAAGAGGCTGGGCTGGGGGGAAAAGAGGCTGGGCTGGGGGGAAAAGAGGCTGGGCTGGGGGGAAAAGAGGCTGGGCTGGGGGGAAAAGAGGCTGGGCTGGGGGGAAAAGAGGCAGGGCTGGGGGAAAAGAGGCAGGGCTGGGGGAAAGAGGCTGGGCTGGAAAGGGGCTGGGCTGGGGGGGAAAGAGGCTGGGCTGGGCTGGAAAGAGGCTGGGCTGGAAAGGGGCTGGGCTGGGGGGGAAAGAAGCTGGGCTGGAAAGGGGCTGGGCTGGGGGGGAAAGAGGCTGGGCTGGGGGGAAAAGAGGCTGGGCTGGGCTGGGGGGAAAAGAGGCTGGGCTGGGCTGGGGGGAAAAGAGGCTGGGCTGGGGGGGAAAGAGGCTGGGCTGGGGGGGAAAGAGGCTGGGCTGGGCTGGAGGGAAAAGAGGCAGGGCTGGGGGAAAGAGGCTGGGCTGGGGGGGAAAGAGGCTGGGCTGGGGGGGAAAGAGGCTGGGCTGGGGGGGAAAGAGGCTGGGCTGGGGGGGAAAGAGGCTGGGCTGGGGGGAAAGAGGCTGGGCTGGGGGGAAAAGAGGCAGGGCTGGGGGAAAGAGGCTGGGCTGGAAAGGGGCTGGAAAGGGGGGGAAAGAGGCTGGGCTGGGCTGGAAAGGGGCTGGGCTGGGCTGGAAAGGGGCTGGGCTGGGGGGGAAAGAGGCTGGGCTGGGCTGGGGGGAAAAGAGGCTGGGCTGGAAAGGGGCTGGGCTGGGCTGGGGGGAAAAGGGGCAGGGCTGGGGGAAAGAGGCTGGGCTGGAAAGGGGCTGGGCTGGGGGGGAAAGAGGCTGGGCTGGAAAGGGGCTGGGCTGGAAAGGGGCTGGGCTGGGGGGGAAAGAGGCTGGGCTGGGCTGGGGGGAAAAGAGGCAGGGCTGGGGGAAAGAGGCCGGGCTGGAAAGGGGCTGGGCTGGGGGGAAAGAGGCTGGGCTGGGGGAAAAGAGGCTGGGCTGGGCTGGGCTGGGGGGAAAGAGGCTGGGCTGGGGGAAAGAGGCTGGGCTGGAAAGGGGCTGGGCTGGGGGGGAAAGAGGCTGGGCTGGAAAGGGGCTGGGCTGGGCTGGGGGGAAAAGAGGCAGGGCTGGGGGAAAGAGGCTGGGCTGGAAAGGGGCTGGGCTGGGGGGGAAAGAGGCTGGGCTGGGCTGGGCTGGGCTGGGCTGGGGGGAAAGAGGCTGGGCTGGGCTGGGGGGAAAGAGGCTGGGCTGGGCTGGGGGGAAAAGAGGCAGGGCTGGGGGAAAGAGGCTGGGCTGGAAAGGGGCTGGGGGGGAAAGAGGCTGGGCTGGGGGGGAAAGAGGCTGGGCTGGGCTGGGGGGAAAAGAGGCTGTGCTGGAAAGGGGCTGGGCTGGGGGGGAAAGGGGCTGGGCTGGGGGGGAAAGAGGCTGGGCTGGAAAGCGGCTGGGCTGGGCTGGGCTGGGGGGAAAAGAGGCAGGGCTGGGGGAAAGAGGCTGGGCTGGAAAGGGGCTGGGCTGGGGGGGAAAGAGGCTGGGCTGGGCTGGGGGAAAGAGGCTGGGCTGGAAAGGGGCTGGGCTGGGCTGGGGGGAAAGAGGCTGGGCTGGGGGGAAAAGAGGCAGGGCTGGGGGAAAGAGGCTGGGCTGGAAAGGGGCTGGGCTGGGGGGGAAAGAGGCTGGGCTGGGCTGGGGGGGAAAGAGGCTGGGCTGGGCTGGGGGGAAAGAGGCTGGGCTGGGCTGGGGGGAAAAGAGGCTGGGCTGGAAAAGGGCTGGGCTGGGGGGGAAAGAGGCAGGGCTGGAAAAGGGCTGGGCTGGGGGGGAAAGAGTCTGGGCTGGAAAGGGGCTGGGCTGGGGGGGAAAGAGGCTGGGCTGGAAAGGGGCTGGGTTGGGGGGGAAAGAGGCTGGGCTGGGGGGAAAAGAGGCAGGGCTGGGGGAAAGGGGCTGGGCTGGAAAGGGGCTGGGCTGGGGGGGAAAGAGGCTGGGCTGGGGGGGAAAGAGGCTGGGCTGGGCTGGGGGGAAAAGAGGCTGGGCTGGGCTGGGGGGAAAAGAGGCTGGGCTGGGCTGGGGGGAAAAGAGGCTGGGCTGGGCTGGGGGGAAAAGAGGCTGGGCTGGGCTGGGGGGAAAAGAGGCTGGGCTGGGCTGGGGGGAAAAGAGGCAGGGCTGGGGGAAAAGAGGCAGGGCTGGGGGAAAGAGGCTGGGCTGGAAAGGGGCTGGGCTGGGGGGGAAAGGGGCTGGGCTGGGCTGGGGGGAAAAGAGGCAGGGCTGGGGGAAAGAGGCTGGGCTGGAAAGGGGCTGGGCTGGGGGGGAATGAGGCTGGGCTGGGCTGGAAAGGGGCTGGGCTGGAAAGGGGCTGGGCTGGGGGGGAAAGAGGCTGGGCTGGGGGGAAAAGAGACAGGGCTGGGGGAAAAGAGACAGGGCTGGGGGAAAGAGGCTGGGCTGGGGGGGAAAGAGGCTGGGCTGGGCTGGGCTGGGCTGGGGGGAAAAGAGGCAGGGCTGGGGGAAAGAGGCTGGGCTGGAAAGGGGCTGGGCTGGAAAGGGGCTGGGCTGGGGGGGAAAGAGGCTGGGCTGGGCTGGGGGGAAAAGAGGCAGGGCTGGGGGAAAGAGGCTGGGCTGGAAAGAGGCTGGGCTGGGGGAAAGAGGCTGGGCTGGAAAGGGGCTGGGCTGGGGGGGAATGAGGCTGGGCTGGGCTGGAAAGGGGCTGGGCTGGAAAGGGGCTGGGCTGGGGGGGAAAGAGGCTGGGCTGGGCTGGGGGGAAAAGAGACAGGGCTGGGGGAAAGAGGCTGGGCTGAGGGGGAAAGAGGCTGGGCTGGGCTGGGGGGAAAAGAGGCAGGGCTGGGGGAAAGAGGCTGGGCTGGAAAGGGGCTGGGCTGGGGGGGAAAGAGGCTGGGCTGGGCTGGGCTGGGCTGGGGGGAAAAGAGGCAGGGCTGGGGGAAAGAGGCTGGGCTGGAATGGGGTTGGGCTGGAAAGGGGCTGGGCTGGGGGGAAAAGAGGCTGGGCTGGGGGGAAAAGAGGCTGGGCTGGGGGGAAAAGAGGCTGGGCTGGGGGGAAAAGAGGCTGGGCTGGGGGGAAAAGAGGCAGGGCTGGGGGAAAAGAGGCAGGGCTGGGGGAAAGAGGCTGGGCTGGAAAGGGGCTGGGCTGGGGGGGAAAGAGGCTGGGCTGGGCTGGAAAGAGGCTGGGCTGGAAAGGGGCTGGGCTGGGGGGGAAAGAAGCTGGGCTGGAAAGAGGCTGGGCTGGGGGGGAAAGAGGCTGGGCTGGGGGGGAAAGAGGCTGGGCTGGGCTGGAGGGAAAAGAGGCAGGGCTGGGGGAAAGAGGCTGGGCTGGGGGGGAAAGAGGCTGGGCTGGGGGGGAAAGAGGCTGGGCTGGGGGGAAAGAGGCTGGGCTGGGGGGAAAAGAGGCAGGGCTGGGGGAAAGAGGCTGGGCTGGAAAGGGGCTGGAAAGGGGGGGAAAGAGGCTGGGCTGGGCTGGAAAGGGGCTGGGCTGGGCTGGAAAGGGGCTGGGCTGGGGGGGAAAGAGGCTGGGCTGGGCTGGGGGGAAAAGAGGCTGGGCTGGAAAGGGGCTGGGCTGGGCTGGGGGGAAAAGGGGCAGGGCTGGGGGAAAGAGGCTGGGCTGGAAAGGGGCTGGGCTGGGGGGGAAAGAGGCTGGGCTGGAAAGGGGCTGGGCTGGGGGAAAAGAGGCTGGGCTGGGGGAAAAGAGGCTGGGCTGGGCTGGGGGGAAAGAGGCTGGGCTGGGGGAAAGAGGCTGGGCTGGAAAGGGGCTGGGCTGGGGGGGAAAGAGGCTGGGCTGGGCTGGGCTGGGCTGGGGGGAAAGAGGCTGGGCTGGGCTGGGGGGAAAGAGGCTGGGCTGGGCTGGGGGGAAAAGAGGCAGGGCTGGGGGAAAGAGGCTGGGCTGGAAAGGGGCTGGGGGGGAAAGAGGCTGGGCTGGGGGGGAAAGAGGCTGGGCTGGGCTGGGGGGAAAAGAGGCTGTGCTGGAAAGGGGCTGGGCTGGGGGGGAAAGGGGCTGGGCTGGGGGGGAAAGAGGCTGGGCTGGAAAGCGGCTGGGCTGGGCTGGGGGGAAAAGAGGCAGGGCTGGGGGAAAGAGGCTGGGCTGGAAAGGGGCTGGGCTGGGGGGGAAAGAGGCTGGGCTGGGCTGGGGGAAAGAGGCTGGGCTGGAAAGGGGCTGGGCTGGGCTGGGGGGAAAGAGGCTGGGCTGGGCTGGGGGGAAAAGAGGCAGGGCTGGGGGAAAGAGGCTGGGCTGGAAAGGGGCTGGGCTGGGGGGGAAAGAGGCTGGGCTGGGCTGGGGGGGAAAGAGGCTGGGCTGGGCTGGGGGGAAAAGAGGCTGGGCTGGAAAAGGGCTGGGCTGGGGGGGAAAGAGGCAGGGCTGGAAAAGGGCTGGGCTGGGGGGGAAAGAGTCTGGGCTGGAAAGGGGCTGGGCTGGGGGGGAAAGAGGCTGGGCTGGAAAGGGGCTGGGTTGGGGGGGAAAGAGGCTGGGCTGGGGGGAAAAGAGGCAGGGCTGGGGGAAAGGGGCTGGGCTGGAAAGGGGCTGGGCTGGGGGGGAAAGAGGCTGGGCTGGGGGGGAAAGAGGCTGGGCTGGGCTGGGGGGGAAAGAGGCTGGGCTGGGCTGGGGGGAAAAGAGGCTGGGCTGGGCTGGGGGGAAAAGAGGCTGGGCTGGGCTGGGGGGAAAAGAGGCAGGGCTGGGGGAAAAGAGGCAGGGCTGGGGGAAAGAGGCTGGGCTGGAAAGGGGCTGGGCTGGGGGGGAAAGGGGCTGGGCTGGGCTGGGGGGAAAAGAGGCAGGGCTGGGGGAAAGAGGCTGGGCTGGAAAGGGGCTGGGCTGGGGGGGAATGAGGCTGGGCTGGGCTGGAAAGGGGCTGGGCTGGAAAGGGGCTGGGCTGGGGGGGAAAGAGGCTGGGCTGGGGGGAAAAGAGACAGGGCTGGGGGAAAGAGGCTGGGCTGGGGGGGAAAGAGGCTGGGCTGGGCTGGGCTGGGCTGGGCTGGGGGGAAAAGAGGCAGGGCTGGGGGAAAGAGGCTGGGCTGGAAAGGGGCTGGGCTGGAAAGGGGCTGGGCTGGGGGGGAAAGAGGCTGGGCTGGGCTGGGGGGAAAAGAGGCAGGGCTGGGGGAAAGAGGCTGGGCTGGAATGGGGTTGGGCTGGAAAGAGGCTGGGCTGGGGGGAAAAGAGGCTGGGCTGGGGGGAAAAGAGGCTGGGCTGGGGGGAAAAGAGGCAGGGCTGGGGGGAAAAGAGGCAGGGCTGGGGGAAAAGAGGCTGGGCTGGAAAGGGGCTGGGCTGGGGGGGAAAGACGCTGGGCTGGGCTGGGGGGAAAAGAGGCTGGGCTGGAAAGGGGCTGGGCTGGGCTGGGGGGAAAGAGGCTGGGCTGGAAAGGGGCTGGGCTGGGGGGGAAAGAGGCTGGGCTGGAATGGGGCTGGGCTGGGGGGGAAAGAGGCTGGGCTGGGCTGGAGGGAAAAGAGGCAGGGCTGGGGGAAAGAGGCTGGGCTGGAAAGGGGCTGGGCTGGGCTGGGCTGGGGGAAAGAGGCTGGGCTGGAAAGGGGCTGGGCTGGGGGGGAAAGGGGCTGGGCTGGGCTGGGGGGAAAAGAGGCAGGGCTGGGGGAAAGAGGCTGGGCTGGAAAGGGGCTGGGCTGGGGGGGAAAGAGGCTGGGCTGGGCTGGGGGGAAAGAGGCTGGGCTGGGCTGGGGGGAAAAGAGGCAGGGCTGGGGGAAAGAGGCTGGGCTGGAAAGGGGCTGGGCTGGGGGGGAAAGAGGCTGGGCTGGGCTGGGGGGAAAAGAGGCTGGGCTGGAAAGGGGCTGGGCTGGGCTGGGGGGAAAAGGGGCTGGGCTGGGGGGAAAAGGGGCAGGGCTGGGGGAAAGAGGCTGGGCTGGAAAGGGGCTGGGCTGGGGGGGAAAGAGGCTGGGCTGGAAAGGGGCTGGGCTGGGGGGGAAAGAGGCTGGGCTGGGCTGGGGGGAAAAGAGGCAGGGCTGGGGGAAAGACGCCGGGCTGGAAAGGGGCTGGGCTGGGGGGGAAAGAGGCTGGGCTGGAAAGGGGCTGGGCTGGGGGAAAAGAGGCTGGGCTGGGGGAAAAGAGGCTGGGCTGGGCTGGGGGAAAAGAGGCTGGGCTGGGCTGGGGGAAAAGAGGCTGGGCTGGGCTGGGGGAAAAGAGGCTGGGCTGGGCTGGGGGGAAAGACGCTGGGCTGGGGGGGAAAGAGGCTGGGCTGGAAAGGGGCTGGGCTGGAAAGGGGCTGGGCTGGGCTGGGGGGAAAAGAGGCAGGGCTGGGGGAAAGAGGCTGGGCTGGAAAGGGGCTGGGCTGGGGGGGGAAGAGGCTGGGCTGGGCTGGGGGGAAAAGAGGCAGGGCTGGGGGAAAGAGGCTGGGCTGGAAAGGGGCTGGGCTGGGGGGGAAAGAGGCTGGGCTGGAAAGGGGCTGGGCTGGGGGGGAAAGAGGCTGGGCTGGGCTGGGGGGAAAAGAGGCTGGGCTGGAAAGGGGCTGGGCTGGGGGGAAAAGAGGCTGGGCTGGGCTGGGGGGAAAAGAGGCAGGCCTGTAGGAAAGAGGCTGGGCTGGAAAGGGGCTGGGCTGGGGGGGAAAGAGGCTGGAAAGGGGCTGGGCTGGTGGGGAAAGAGGCTGGGCTGGAAAGGGGCTGGGCTGGGCTGGGGGGAAAAGAGGCTGGGCTGGGCTGGGGGGAAAAGAGGCAGGGCTGGGGAAAAGAGGCTGGGCTGGAAAGGGGCTGGGCTGGGGGGGAAAGAGGCTGGGCTGGAAAGAGGCTGGGCTGGAAAGGGGCTGGGCTGGGGGGGAAAGAGGCTGGGCTGGGCTGGGGGGAAAAGAGGCAGGGCTGGGGGAAAGAGGCCGGGCTGGAAAGGGGCTGGGCTGGGGGGGAAAGAGGCTGGGCTGGAAAGGGGCTGGGCTGGGGGAAAAGAGGCTGGGCTGGGCTGGGGGAAAGAGGCTGGGCTGGAAAGGGGCTGGGCTGGGGGGGAAAGAGGCTGGGCTGGAAAGGGGCTGGGCTGGGGGGGAAAGAGGCTGGGCTGGGCTGGGGGGAAAAGAGGCAGGGCTGGGGGAAAGAGGCTGGGCTGGAAAGGGGCTGGGCTGGGCTGGGGGGGAAAGAGGCAGGGCTGAGGGAAAGAGGCTGGGCTGGAAAGGGGCTGGGCTGGGGGGGAAAGAGGCTGGGCTGGAAAGGGGCTGGGCTGGGGGGGAAAGAGGCTGGGCTGGGCTGGGGGGAAAAGAGGCTGGGCTGGGCTGGGGGGAAAAGAGGCAGGGCTGGGGGAAAGAGGCTGGGCTGGAAAGGGGCTGGGCTGGGGGGGAAAGAGGCTGGGCTGGAAAGGGGCTGGGCTGGGGGGGAAAGAGGCTGGGCTGGGCTGGGGGGAAAAGAGGCTGGGCTGGAAAGGGGCTGGGCTGGGGGGGAAAGAGGCTGGGCTGGGCTGGGGGGAAAAGAGGCAGGGCTGAGGGAAAGAGGCTGGGCTGGAAAGGGGCTGGGCTGGGGGGGAAAGAGGCTGGGCTGGAAAGGGGCTGGGCTGGAAAGGGGCTGGGCTGGGGGGGAAAGAGGCTGGGCTGGGCTGGGGGGAAAAGAGGCAGGGCTGGGGGAAAGAGGCTGGGCTGGAAAGGGGCTGGGCTGGGGGGGAAAGAGGCTGGGCTGGAAAGGGGCTGGGCTGGAAAGGGGCTGGGCTGGGGGGGAAAGAGGCTGGGCTGGGCTGGGGGGAAAAGAGGCAGGGCTGGGGGAAAGAGGCTGGGCTGGAAAGGGGCTGGGCTGGGGGGGAAAGAGGCTGGGCTGGAAAGGGGCTGGGCTGGGGGAAAAGAGGCTGGGCTGGGCTGGGGGAAAGAGGCTGGGCTGGAAAGGGGCTGGGCTGGGGGGGAAAGAGGCTGGGCTGGGCTAGGGGGAAAAGAGGCAGGGCTGGGGAAAGAGGCTGGGCTGGAAAGGGGCTGGGCTGGGGGGGAAGAGGCTGGGCTGGGGGAAAGAGGCTGGGCTGCGGGGGGGGGGGGAGGAAGAGGCTGGGTGTTAAGGTGTTAAGAAGCTGTTTCTATTCCAGCAACATCCAGCAGTTCAGCTGTTATTTCATGGAGCTGCCAGCGGTGGCGCTGCGGAGCGGGAAGACTGCAGGACGACGGATGTACCACACCCGCAGCCAGGGGGACACCAGTGTGTAAGGTCTTACGTGTGTGTGTGTGTGTTTGCAGGGCCTGAAGCTACATTTTTGGTCCACCAGCCACTGTGGCAGATCTACCAGCCACGCAGATTTTTACCAGCCAATATAAAACATTTACACCAAAAACCGTAACACTTGAGCAGGCTTTGTTTGTAAAACAAACAAAATCCTAGTAAGAAGTAATGTGGTCTATTGCTCCATTTATTTTAACCACTGGAGTCAGGGTGTAGCTGACCAGTAGCTGCTCTCTTCCCTCGATATTCAGACATTGAAAAGAAACCTAGCTTGTGAACAAAATCTAAGTAGCCAAGAAACACGAGGACAGTCTCACTTTTGTAGACTTTAGTTTGTGAGTAAATTAGACCCAACTTTTATGCCTTCTAAAAATGAATGTCTCACTCGGCACCCAGCCAGGCTGTGTTGCAGCGCGAGGTGGGATATAGTTTTTTGTGCCGTTCATTTACCAGCTATTTAACAAAATGGCAGAAATACTTTGAAAACAGCTACTGCAGCATTTATTTTGCTATACGTGATCATACTTGACTATTTTATTCACAAATACGAGTGAAATGCTCCCACTGTTGTCCCCTGACCATCTGCCATCGTGGCTGGTTAAATGCTCCCACTGTTGTCCCCTGACCATCTGCCATTGTGGCTGTTTAAATGCTCCCACTGTTGTCCCCTGACCATCTGCCATCGTGGCTGGTTAAATGCTCCCACTGTTGTCCCCTGACCATCTGCCAACGTGGCTGGTTAAATGCTCCCACTGTTGTCCCCTGACCATCTGCCATCGTGGCTGGTGAAATGCTCCCACTGTTGTCCCCTGACCATCTGCCATCGTGGCTGGTGAAATGCTCCCACTGTTGCCCCCTGACCATCTGCCAACGTGGCTGGTTAAATGCTCCCACTGTTGTCCCCTGACCATCTGCCAACGTGGCTGGTTAAATGCTCCCACTGTTGTCCCCTGACCATCTGCCAACGTGGCTGGTTAAATGCTCCCACTGTTGCCCCCTGACCATCTGCCATCGTGGCTGGTGAAATGCTCCCACTGTTGTCCCCTGACCATCTGCCATCGTGGCTGGTGAAATGCTCCCACTGTTGCCCCCTGACCATCTGCCATCGTGGCTGGTTAAATGCTCCCACTGTTGTCCCCTGACCATCTGCCAACGTGGCTGGTTAAATGCTCCCACTGTTGTCCCCTGACCATCTGCCATCGTGGCTGGTTAAATGCTCCCACTGTTGTCCCCTGACCATCTGCCAATGTGGCTGGTGAAATGCTCCCACTGTTGTCCCCTGACCGTCTGCCATTGTGGCTGGTTAAATGCTCCCACTGTTGTCCCCTGACCATCTGCCATCGTGGCTGGTGAAATGCTCCCACTGTTGTCCCCTGACCATCTGCCAACGTGGCTGGTTAAATGCTCCCACTGTTGTCCCCTGACCATCTGCCATCGTGGCTGGTTAAATGCTCCCACTGTTGTCCCCTGACCATCTGCCAATGTGGCTGGTGAAATGCTCCCACTGTTGTCCCCTGACCGCCTGCCAACGTGGCTGGTGAAATGCTCCCACTGTTGTCCCCTGACCATCTGCCATCGTGGCTGGTGAAATGCTCCCACTGTTGTCCCCTGACCATCTGCCATTGTGGCTGGTTAAATGCTCCCACTGTTGTCCCCTGACCATCTGCCAATGTGGCTGGTGAAATGCTCCCACTGTTGTCCCCTGACCATCTGCCATCGTGGCTGGTGAAATGCTCCCACTGTTGTCCCCTGACCATCTGCCAATGTGGCTGGTGAAATGCTCCCACTGTTGTCCCCTGACCGCCTGCCAACGTGGCTGGTGAAATGCTCCCACTGTTGTCCCCTGACCATCTGCCATCGTGGCTGGTGAAATGCTCCCACTGTTGTCCCCTGACCATCTGCCATTGTGGCTGGTTAAATGCTCCCACTGTTGTCCCCTGACCATCTGCCAATGTGGCTGGTGAAATGCTCCCACTGTTGTCCCCTGACCATCTGCCATCGTGGCTGGTGAAATGCTCCCACTGTTGTCCCCTGACCATCTGCCATCGTGGCTGGTTAAATGTTCCCACTGTTGTCCCCTGACCATCTGCCATCGTGGCTGGTTAAATGCTCCCACTGTTGTCCCCTGACCATCTGCCAATGTGGCTGGTGAAATGCTCCCACTGTTGTCCCCTGACCGCCTGCCAACGTGGCTGGTGAAATGCTCCCACTGTTGTCCCCTGACCATCTGCCATTGTGGCTGGTTAAATGCTCCCACTGTTGTCCCCTGACCATCTGCCAATGTGGCTGGTGAAATGCTCCCACTGTTGTCCCCTGACCATCTGCCATCGTGGCTGGTGAAATGCTCCCACTGTTGTCCCCTGACCATCTGCCATCGTGGCTGGTGAAATGCTCCCACTGTTGTCCCCTGACCATCTGCCATCGTGGCTGGTGAAATGCTCCCACTGTTGTCCCCTGACCATCTGCCATCGTGGCTGGTGAAATGCTCCCACTGTTGTCCCCTGACCATCTTCCATCATGGCTGGTTAAATGCTCCCACTGTTGTCCCCTGACCATCTGCCAACGTGGCTGGTTAAATGCTCCCACTGTTGTCCCCTGACCATCTGCCAACGTGGCTGGTTAAATGCTCCCACTGTTGTCCCCTGACCGTCTGCCAACGTGGCTGGTTAAATGCTCCCACTGTTGTCCCCTGACCGTCTGCCATCGTGGCTGGTTAAATGCTCCCACTGTTGTCCCCTGACCATCTGCCAACGTGGCTGGTTAAATGCTCCCACTGTTGTCCCCTGACCATCTGCCATCGTGGCTGGTTAAATGCTCCCACTGTTGTCCCCTGACCGTCTGCCATCGTGGCTGGTTAAATGCTACCACTGTTGTCCCCTGACCATCTGCCATTGTGGCTGGTGAAATGCTCCCACTGTTGTCCCCTGACCATCTTCCATCGTGGCTGGTTAAATGCTCCCACTGTTGTCCCCTGACCATCTGCCATCGTGGCTGTTTTAAATGCTCCCACTGTTGTCCCCTGACCATCTGCCATCGTGGCTGGTTAAATGCTCCCACTGTTGTCCCCTGACCATCTGCCATTGTGGCTGGTTAAATGCTCCCACTGTTGTCCCCTGACCATCTGCCATCGTGGCTGGTTAAATGCTCCCACTGTTGTCCCCTGACCATCTGCCAATGTGGCTGGTGAAATGCTCCCACTGTTGTCCCCTGACCGCCTGCCAACGTGGCTGGTGAAATGCTCCCACTGTTGTCCCCTGACCATCTGCCATTGTGGCTGGTTAAATGCTCCCACTGTTGTCCCCTGACCATCTGCCAATGTGGCTGGTGAAATGCTCCCACTGTTGTCCCCTGACCATCTGCCATCGTGGCTGGTGAAATGCTCCCACTGTTGTCCCCTGACCATCTGCCATCGTGGCTGGTGAAATGCTCCCACTGTTGTCCCCTGACCATCTGCCATCGTGGCTGGTGAAATGCTCCCACTGTTGTCCCCTGACCATCTGCCATCGTGGCTGGTGAAATGCTCCCACTGTTGTCCCCTGACCATCTGCCATCGTGGCTGGTGAAATGCTCCCACTGTTGTCCCCTGACCATCTTCCATCATGGCTGGTTAAATGCTCCCACTGTTGTCCCCTGACCATCTGCCAACGTGGCTGGTTAAATGCTCCCACTGTTGTCCCCTGACCATCTGCCAACGTGGCTGGTTAAATGCTCCCACTGTTGTCCCCTGACCGTCTGCCAACGTGGCTGGTTAAATGCTCCCACTGTTGTCCCCTGACCGTCTGCCATCGTGGCTGGTTAAATGCTCCCACTGTTGTCCCCTGACCATCTGCCAACGTGGCTGGTTAAATGCTCCCACTGTTGTCCCCTGACCATCTGCCATCGTGGCTGGTTAAATGCTCCCACTGTTGTCCCCTGACCATCTGCCATCGTGGCTGGTTAAATGCTACCACTGTTGTCCCCTGACCATCTGCCATTGTGGCTGGTGAAATGCTCCCACTGTTGTCCCCTGACCATCTTCCATCGTGGCTGGTTAAATGCTCCCACTGTTGTCCCCTGACCATCTGCCATCGTGGCTGTTTTAAATGCTCCCACTGTTGTCCCCTGACCATCTGCCATCGTGGCTGGTTAAATGCTCCCACTGTTGTCCCCTGACCATCTGCCATTGTGGCTGGTTAAATGCTCCCACTGTTGCCCCCTGACCATCTGCCATCGTGGCTGGTTAAATGCTCCCACTGTTGTCCCCTGACCATCTGCCATCGTGGCTGGTTAAATGCTCCCACTGTTGTCCCCTGACCATCTGCCAACGTGGCTGTTTAAATGCTCTTACTGTTGTCCCCTGACCGCCTGCCAACGTGGCTCGTGAAATGCTCCCACTGTTGTCCCCTGACCATCTGCCATCGTGGCTGGTGAAATGCTCCCACTGTTGTCCCCTGACCATCTGCCAATGTGGCTGGTGAAATGCTCCCACTGTTGTCCCCTGACCGCCTGCCAACGTGGCTGGTGAAATGCTCCCACTGTTGTCCCCTGACCATCTGCCATTGTGGCTGGTTAAATGCTCCCACTGTTGTCCCCTGACCATCTGCCATTGTGGCTGGTTAAATGCTCCCACTGTTGTCCCCTGACCATCTGCCATCGTGGCTGGTGAAATGCTCCCACTGTTGCCCCCTGACCATCTGCCATCGTGGCTGGTTAAATGCTCCCACTGTTGTCCCCTGACCATCTGCCATCGTGGCTGGTTAAATGCTCCCACTGTTGTCCCCTGACCATCTGCCAACGTGGCTGTTTAAATGCTCTTACTGTTGTCCCCTGACCGCCTGCCAACGTGGCTGGTGAAATGCTCCCACTGTTGTCCCCTGACCGTCTGCCAATGTGGCTGGTGAAATGCTCCCACTGTTGTCCCCTGACCATCTGCCATCGTGGCTGGTGAAATGCTCCCACTGTTGTCCCCTGACCATCTGCCATCGTGGCTGGTGAAATGCTCCCACTGTTGTCCCCTGACCATCTGCCATCGTGGCTGGTGAAATGCTCCCACTGTTGTCCCCTGACCATCTGCCATCGTGGCTGGTGAAATGCTCCCACTGTTGTCCCCTGACCATCTGCCATCGTGGCTGGTTAAATGCTCCCACTGTTGTCCCCTGACCATCTGCCATCGTGGCTGGTGAAATGCTCCCACTGTTGTCCCCTGACCATCTGCCATCGTGGCTGGTGAAATGCTCCCACTGTTGTCCCCTGACCATCTGCCATCGTGGCTGGTGAAATGCTCCCACTGTTGTCCCCTGACCATCTGCCATCGTGGCTGGTGAAATGCTCCCACTGTTGTCCCCTGACCATCTGCCATCGTGGCTGGTGAAATGCTCCCACTGTTGTCCCCTGACCATCTGCCAACGTGGCTGGTTAAATGCTCCCACTGTTGTCCCCTGACCGTCTGCCATCGTGGCTGGTGAAATGCTCCCACTGTTGTCCCCTGACCATCTTCCATCGTGGCTGGTTAAATGCTCCCACTGTTGTCCCCTGACCATCTGCCATCGTGGCTGTTTTAAATGCTCCCACTGTTGTCCCCTGACCATCTGCCATCGTGGCTGGTTAAATGCTCCCACTGTTGTCCCCTGACCATCTGCCATTGTGGCTGGTTAAATGCTCCCACTGTTGTCCCCTGACCATCTGCCATTGTGGCTGGTTAAATGCTCCCACTGTTGTCCCCTGACCATCTGCCATCGTGGCTGGTGAAATGCTCCCACTGTTGCCCCCTGACCATCTGCCATCGTGGCTGGTTAAATGCTCCCACTGTTGTCCCCTGACCATCTGCCATCGTGGCTGGTTAAATGCTCCCACTGTTGTCCCCTGACCATCTGCCAACGTGGCTGTTTAAATGCTCTTACTGTTGTCCCCTGACCGCCTGCCAACGTGGCTGGTGAAATGCTCCCACTGTTGTCCCCTGACCGTCTGCCAACGTGGCTGGTTAAATGCTCCCACTGTTGTCCCCTGACCATCTGCCATCGTGGCTGGTTAAATGCTCCCACTGTTGTCCCCTGACCATCTGCCAACGTGGCTGTTTAAATGCTCCCACTGTTGTCCCCTGACCGCCTGCCAATGTGGCTGGTTCAATGTTCCCACTGTTGTCCCCTGACCATCTGCCAACGTGGCTGGTTAAATGCTCCCACTGTTGTCCCCTGACCGTCTGTCATTGTGGCTGGTTAAATGGACTTCCTACCCGCCAAAGCCTTAATCTACCCTGGGCTGGGCGATATGGACCAAATATCATATTACGGTATAAAAATACACCATAGGGCTGGGCGATATGGACCAAATATCATATCACGGTATAAAAATACACCATAGGGCTGGGCGATATGGACCAAATATCATATCACGGTATAAAAATACACCATAGGGCTGGGCGATATGGACCAAATATCATATCACGGTATAAAAATACACCATAGGGCTGGGCGATATGGACCAAATATCATATCACGGTATAAAAATACACCATAGGGCTGGGCGATATGGACCAAATATCATATCACGGTATAAAAATACACTTCACATTATTTTATGTTTTTGAATAATATAAGTTAATGTGCTTTATGAGGAGTGCATGGCACTAGGGTGGCAACACATACAGCACCAGTCAAACGTTTGGACAAACCTACTCGTTCCAGGGCTTTTATTTAAGACATCAAAACTATGAAATAACACATATGGAATCATGTAGTAACCAAAAAAGTGTTAAACAAATCTAAAATATATTTTAGATTCTTCAAAGTAGCCACCCTTTGCCTTGATGACAGCTTTGCACACTTGGCATTCTCTCAACCAGCTTCACCTACAATGCTTTTCCAAGAATCTTGAAGGAGTTCCTACATATCTAATGTCCATTTCTCGTGTTTCTTGGGCTTGGTCTTTAGCCTTATTTGCTTATCTTCTGTATACCACTCCTACCGTGTCACAACACAACTGATTGGCTCAAACGCATTAAGAAGGAAATTAATTCTACAAATTAACTTTTAAAAAGGCACACCTGTTATTTGAAATGCATTCCAGGTGACTACCTCGTGAAGCTGGTTGAGAGAATGCCAAGTGTGCAAAGCTAGTTTTGGTGGCTTCACTATTCTACAATGTAGAAAATAGTGGAGGGGGGGGACTTATGAGTAGGTGTCCAGACTTTTGACTGGTACTGTACATTGTAAGTGATTTCAATGGGTCTTTCTCCTTTCTCATTGTTTTATACTGTTCAACTTCAACCCAAAATTATATTCATCAGTTTCTGCATTTCCTGCACTCATTTGAGAATTTCTACACTGCATGTAGAGCTGCACGTTATGGGCAAACAATTTATAGGCCTGTTTTTAACCAAGTGTTGAAATTGCGATTTGACTTGTGATTTAGATCAAAACTCTTGGGTGTACTGTTAGTCATAGAAATATAATGATTCATTCTATAGTTAGAATATAAATGTGGGCACTTTGAATACAGTGTTTGACATGACAAAGAATTTAAATGCCAGGGAGGAGTTATTGTGACAGGGTTGGAACCAAAGTGTTGATAAGTGTTTCTTAGGGGACCCTATAATATTTGGCTACATGTTTTAAATCAGCTTTTTAATGTAGCTAACATATTCTTGCTTTGTGCATTCATCATGATTTAGGACATACTGTTGCACAAAAACATATGCTGATTGGTTTAGAGTTAGTGAGCAGCACAGAGGATGTTTAACTGAAGGAGTTCTGCTCTTGGAGGTTCCTGGTATTGACAGTAGTCCTATGTTTATCTCTGTTTCCCAGGTCCTTGGTGGAGGAGTTGAGGAAGACCCTGTGTTATCTGTGGCAGGGTGGCCCAACAGCCTTCAGCCCTGACTCTTTGTTCTACGTTGTCTGGAAAATCATGCCCAGCTTCAGGTACTATGACACACCTCTTCATTTCAGCAATGTCTGCTCAATGGGCTTTTCCCCTCCGATTTAATGTTGGGATCATAACATAAGACGACTGATCTAGGATCAGTTTTGGCCTTTCAGAACATAACTGTTAAGATTAAATAGACAGGTGTAGTCCTGATCCTAAATCAACACGCCTTCTCTCTCTTTGTGGCAGTGTTGTAATATATGAGACCAACAATTGAGTGTCTCGTGTCAGATAGAATTTTATTCTCAGACATTGAGGACGGGTAATTTCTTCCCGAGACCAGTGGAGTAAAAACCTCCTATCAGCTCCCATTCCGTCAGCGCCTGCTTTGCCAGGCCAAATATCCTTTCATGACGTCTTATCACCTATTGAAACCTGAGCTTCCTATTTGTAACATTACTGTCCTTATATCCTCAGACTTTGTCTCGCTCGTCAGAACTTTAATTGGCTGTTAGGGAAGAGTGGGGGGGGGCACCTTCAGTCCATCTATTATAGATCTGTTAGTATCATTTTATATTGGATCTCGATCTGCCCTCAGCATGTCTAAAGCAGCCTTAACTTTTGGGTCGCAGACATGTTCAAAACATATCACTGTTGACCGGTAACGTTGATGTCCTTGACCCCGTGTTGTTTCCAGGGGGTAATGTGGATGTCCTTGACCCCGTGTTGTGTCCAGGGGGTAATGTTGATGTCCTTGACCCTGTGTTGTGTCCAGGGGGTAATGTTGATGTCATTGACCCTGTGTTGTGTCCAGGGGCTAACGTTGATGTCCTTGACCCTGTGTTGTGTCCAAGGGGTAACGTTGATGTCCTTGACCCCGTGTTGTTTCCAGGGGGTAATGTGGATGTCCTTGACCCCGTGTTGTTTCCAGGGGGTAATGTGGATGTCCTTGACCCCGTGTTGTTTCCAGGGGGTAATGTGGATGTCCTTGACCCCGTGTTGTGTCCAAGGGGTAACGTTGATGTCCTTGACCCCGTGTTGTTTCCAGGGGGTAATGTGGATGTCCTTGACCCCGTGTTGTTTCCAGGGGGTAATGTGGATGTCCTTGACCCCGTGTTGTTTCCAGGGGGTAATGTGGATGTCCTTGACCCCGTGTTGTTTCCAGGGGGTAATGTGGATGTCCTTGACCCCGTGTTGTTTCCAGGGGGTAATGTGGATGTCCTTGACCCCGTGTTGTTTCCAGGGGGTAATGTTGATGTCCTTGACCCTGTGTTGTTTCCAGGGGGTAATGTGGATGTCCTTGACCCTGTGTTGTGTCCAGGGGGTAATGTTGATGTCCTTGACCCTGTGTTGAGCGGTAATGTGGATGTCCTTGACCCTGTGTTGTGTCCAGGGGCTAATGTTGATGTCCTTGACCCTGTGTTGTGTCCAGGGGCTAACATTGATGTCCTTGACCCTGTGTTGTTCCCAGGGGGTACCAGCAGCAGGATGCTCATGAGTTCATGCGTTACCTGCTGGACCATCTCCATAGAGAACTACAGGGCGGTCTGAACGGAGCCAAGCACCCCGCTCTCCCCGTTCCACCGGATTCTGTTAAAGTGTCAGGAGACAACCCTACTCTGTCACAAGACGGGCTCCCGGTACCCCAGGACGAGGGGAAACTGCCCACCGCGGGGGGAAAATGCTGCATGTAAGAACTTCCTTTCTCGTCTGATTGGATAGTAGTGTCTGTCTGGTGTTTCCATGTACAGGGGCCATTGGCCGGCCAATGGTATCTGGATTTCAGATAGAGAAGCTGAACCCTGATGCATGTTTACCACAGCAGGTGGCCTAGGACAGACACGACCATACTGAGTCATGTACACTCCCCTACCTAAACAGTAAAACAAATTCATTGGACTTTATACTCAATCAAATCAAATCAAATATATTTATATAGCCCTTCTTACATCAGCTGATATCTCAAAGTGCTGTACAGAAACCCAGCCGAAAACCCCAAACAACCCCAAACAAGCAATCAATGCAGGTGTAGAAACACGGTGGCTAGGAAAAACTCCCTAGAAAGGCCAAAACCTAAGAAGAAACCTAGAGAGGAACCAGGCTATGTGGTGGCTAGGGGTAGCCAGTCCTCTTCTGGCTGTGCCGGGTGGAGATTATAACAGAACATGGCCAAGATGTTCAAATGTTCATAAATGACCAGCATGGTCAAATAATAATCATCACAGTGGTTGTAGAGGGTGCAACAGGTCAGCACCTCAGGAGTAAATGTCAGTTGACTTTTCATAGCCGATCATTAGGAGTATCTCTACCGCTCCTGCTGTCTAGAGAGTTGAAAACAGCAATCAATCAATCAAATGTATTTATATAGCCCTTCGTACATCAGCTGATATCTCAAAGTGCTGTACAGAAACCCAGCCTAAAACCCCAAACAGCAAGCAATGCAGGTGAAGAAGCACGGTGGCTAGGAAAAACTCCCTAGAAAGGCCAAAACCTAGGAAGAAACCTAGAGAGGAACCAGGCTATGTGGGGTGGCCAGTCCTCTTCTGGCTGTGCCGGGTGGAGATTATAACAAAACATGGTCAAGATGTTCAAATGTTCATAAATGACCAGCATGGTCGAATAATAATAAGGCAGAATAGTTGAAACTGGAGCAGCAGCACAGTCAGGTGGACTGGGGACAGCAAGGAGTCATCATGTCAGGTATTCCTGGGGCATGGTCCTAGGGCTCAGGTCCTCCGAGAGAGAGAAAGAAAGAGAGAATTAGAGAGAGCATATGTGGGATGGCCAGTCCTCTTCTGGCTGTGCCGGGTGGAGATTATAACAGAACATGGCCAAGATGTTCAAATGTTCATAAATGATCAGCATGGTCGAATAATAATAAGGCAGAACAGTTGAAACTGGAGCAGCAGCACAGCCAGGTGGACTGGGGACAGCAAGGAGTCATCATGTCAGGTAGTCCTGGGGCATGGTCCTAGGGCTCAGGTCCTCCGAGAGAGAGAAAGAGAGAAGGAGAGAATTAGAGAACGCACACTTAGATTCACACAGGACACCGAATAGGACAGGAGAAGTACTCCAGATATAACAAACTGACCCTAGCCCCCCGACACATAAACTACTGCAGCATAAATACTGGAGGCTGAGACAGGAGGGGTCAGGAGACACTGTGGCCCACTCCGAGGACACCCCCGGACAGGGCCAAACAGGAAGGATATAACCCCACCCACTTTGCCAAAGCACAGCCCCCACACCACTAGAGGGATATCTTCAACCACCAACATACCATCCTGAGACAAGGCTGAGTATAGCCCACAAAGACCTCCGCCACGGCACAACTTAAGGGGGGGGGCGCCAACCCAGACAGGATGACCACATCAGTGACTCAACCCACTCAGGTGACGCACCCCCTCCAGGGACGGCATGAGAGAGCCCCAGTAAAGCCAGTGACTCAGCCCCTGTAATAGGGTTAGAGGCAGAGAATCCCAGTGGAAAGAGGGGAACCGGCCAGGCAGAGACAGCAAGGGTGGTTCGTTGCTCCAGAGCCTTTCCGTTCACCCTCCCACTCCTGGGCCAGACTACACTCAATCATATGACCCACTGAAGAGATGAGTCTTCAGTAGAGACTTAAAGGTTGAGACCGAGTTTGCGTCTCTGACATGGGTAGGCAGACCGTTCCATAAAAATGGAGCTCTATAGGAGAAAGCCCTGCCTCCAGCTGTTTGCTTAAAAATTCTAGGGACAATTAGGAGGCCTGCGTCTTGTGACCGTAGCGTACGTGTAGGTATGTACGGCAGGACCAAATCAGAGAGATAGATAGGAGCAAGCCCATGTAATGCTTTGTAGGTTAGCAGTAAAACCTTGAAATCAGCCCTTGCTTTGACAGGAAGCCAGTGTAGAGAGGCTAGCACTGGAGTAATATGATCCAATTTTTTGGTTCTAGTCAGGATTCTAGCAGCCGTATTTAGCACTAACTGAAGTTTATTTAGTGCTTTATCCGGGTAGCCGGAAAGTAGAGCATTGCAGTAGTCTAACCTGGAAGTGACAAAAGCATGGATTAATTTTTCTGCATTATTTTTGGACAGAAAGTTCCTGATTTTTGCAATGTTACGTAGATGGAAAAAAGCTGTCCTTGAAATGGTCTTGATATGTTCTTCAAAAGAGAGATCAGGGTCCAGAGTAACGCAGAGGTCCTTCACAGTTTTATTTGAGACGACTGTACAACCATTAAGATTAATTGTCAGATTCAACAGAAGATCTCTTTGTTTCTTGGGACCTAGAACAAGCATCTCTGTTTTGTCCGAGTTTAAAAGTAGAAAGTTTGCAGCCATCCACTTCCTTATGTCTGAAACACATTCTTCTAGCAAGCGCAATTTTGGGGCTTCACCATGTTTAATTGAAATGTACAGCTGTGTGTCATCCGCATAGCAGTGAAAGTTAACATTATGTTTTCGAATAACATCCCCAAGAGGTAAAATATATAGTGAAAACAATAGTGGTCCTAAAACGGAACCTTGAGGAACACCGAAATTTACAGTTGATTTGTCAGAGGACAGACCATTCACAGAGACAAACTGATATCTTTCCGACAGATAAGATCTAAACCAGGCCATAACTTGTCCGTGTAGACCAATTTGGGTTTCCAATCTCTCCAAAAGAATGTGGTGATCAATGGTATCAAAAGCAGCACTAAGGTCTAGGAGCACGAGGACAGATGCAGAGCCTCGGTCCGATGCCATTAAAATGTAATTTACCACCTTCACAAGTGCCGTCTCAGTGCTATGATGGGGTCTAAAACCAGACTGAAGCATTTCGTATACATTGTTTGTCTTCAGGAAGGCAGTGAGTTGTTGCGCAACAGCCTTTTCTAAAATGTTTGAGAGGAATGGAAGATTCGATATAGGCCGATAGTTTTTTATATTTTCTGGGTCAAGGTTTGGCTTTTTCAAGAGAGGCTTTATTACTGCCACTTTTAGTGAGTTTGGTACACATCCGGTGGATAGAGAGCTGTTTATTATGTTCAACATAGGAGGGCCAAGCACAGGAAGCAGCTCTTTCAGTAGTTTAGTTGGAATAGGGTCCAGTATGCAGCTTGAAGGTTTAGAGGCCATGATTATTTTCATCATTGTGTCAAGAGATATAGTACTAAAACACTTGAGTGTCTCTCTTGATCCTAGGTCCTGGCAGAGTTGTGCAGACTCAGGACAACTGAGCTTTGAAGGAATACGCAGATTTAAGGAAGAGTCCGTAATTTGCTTTCTAATAATCAGAATCTTTTCCTCAAAGAAGTTCATGAATTTATCACTGCTAAAGTGAAAGTCATCCTCTCTTGGGGAATGCTGCTTTTTAGTTAGCTTTGCGACAGTATCAAAAAGGAATTTCGGATTGTTCTTATTTTCCTCAATTAAGTTAGGAAAATAGGATGATCGAGCAGCAGTAAGGGCTCTTCGGTACTGCACAGTACTGTCTTTCCAAGCTAGTCGGAAGACTTCCAGTTTGGTGTGGCGCCATTTCCGTTCCAATTTTCTGGAAGCTTGCTTCAGAGCTCGGGTATTTTCTGTGTACCAGGGAGCTAGTTTCTTATGAGAAATGTTTTTAGTTTTTAGGGGTGCAACTGCATCTAGGGTATTGCGCAAGGTTAAGTTGAGTTCCTCAGTTAGGTGGTTAACTGATTTTTGTCCTCTGGTGTCCTTGGGTAGACAGAGGGAATCTGGAAGGACATCAAGGAATCTTTGTGTTGTCTGTGAATTTATAGCACGACTTTTGATGATCCTTGGTTGGGGTTTGAGCAGATTATTTGTTGCAATTGCAAACGTAATAAAATGGTGGTCCGATAGTCCAGGATTATGAGGAAAAACATTAAGATCCACAACATTTATTCCATGGGACAAAACTAGGTCCAGCGTATGACTGTGACAGTGAGTGGGTCCAGAGACATGTTGGACAAAACCCACTGAGTCGATGATGGCTCCGAAAGCCTTTTGGAGTGGGTCTGTGGACTTTTCCATGTGAATATTAAAGTCACCAAAGATTAGAATATTATCCGCTATGACTACAAGGTCCGATAGGAATTCAGGGAACTCAGTGAGGAACGCTGTATATGGCCCAGGAGGCCTGTAAACAGTAGCTATAAAAAGTGATTGAGTAGGCTGCATAGATTTCATGACTAGAAGCTCAAAAGACGAAAACGTCAAATTTTTTTTTTGTAAATTGAAATTTGCTATCGTAAATGTTAGCAACACCTCCGCCTTTGCGGGATGCACGGGGGATATGGTCACTAGTGTAGCCAGGAGGTGAGGCCTCATTTAACACAGTAAATTCATCAGGCTTAAGCCATGTTTCAGTCAGGCCAATCACATCAAGATTATGATCAGTGATTAGTTCATTGACTATAATTGTCTTTGAAGTAAGGGATCTAACATTAAGTAGCCCTATTTTGAGATGTGAGGTATCATGATCTCTTTCAATAATGACAGGAATGGAGGTGGTCTTTATCCTAGTGAGATTGCTAAGGCGAACACCGCCATGTTTAGTTTTGCCCAACCTAGGTCGAGGCACAGACACGGTCTCAATGGTGATAGCTGAGCTGACTACACTGACTGTGCTAGTGGCAGACTCCACTAAGCTGGCAGGCTGGCTAACAGCCTGCTGCCTGGCCTGCACTCTATTTCATTGTGGAGCTAGAGGAGTTAGAGCCCTGTCTATGTTGGTAGATAAAATGAGAGCACCCCTCCAGCTAGGATGGAGTCCGTCACTCCTCAGCAGGTCAGGCTTGGTCCTGTTTGTGGGTGAGTCCCAGAAAGAGGGCCAATTATCTACAAATTCTATATTTTGGGAGGGGCAGAAAACAGTTTTCAACCAGCGATTGAGTTGTGAGACTCTGCTGTAGAGCTCATCACTCCCCCTAACTGGGAGGGGGCCAGAGACAATTACTCGATGCCGACACATCTTTCTAGCTGATTTACACGCAGAAGCTATGTTGCGCTTGGTGATCTCTGACTGTTTCATCCTAACATCGTTGGTGCCGACGTCCGGGACTGAAACATTTTGAGGCGACAGGATAGAATGTCACCTTTAATTTGAGGGTATTTTCATATCTGTTTTACTGTTTAGAAATAAAGGTACTTTGTTTCTAGTCCCCCCCCCCCTTAATTTTTAAAAGCGTCATAAGTATTTCGACAATTTCACTTAGTGTATTAAAGTAGTCAAAAGTTTAGTATTTGGTCCCATATTCATATCACGCAATGACTACATCAAGCTGGGGACTACAACCTGGTTGGATGTGGTTTGTTTGGGTAGTTTCAGATTACTTTGTGTCCAATAGAAATTAATGGTAAATGTATTGTCATTTTGGAGTCACTTTAATTATAAGTAATAATAGAATGTTTCTAAACACTTCTACGTTAATGTGGGTGCTACCATGGTTATGGATAATCCTGAATGAATCGTGAATAACGATGAGTGAGAAAGTTACTGAGGCATAAATATAATAACCACCAAAAATGCTAACCTCCCCTGTTATTGGTAATGGTGAGAGGTTAGCATGTCTTAGGGGTATGATATAAAATGCTAACCTCCCCTGTTATTGTAATGGTGAGAGGTTAGCATATCTTGGAGGTATGATATAAAATGCTAACCTCCCCTGTTATTGTAATGGTGAGAGGTTAGCATGTCTTGGGGTTATGATATAAAATGCTAACCTCCCCTGTTATTGTAATGGTGAGAGGTTAGCATGTCTTGGAGGTATGATATAAAATGCTAACCTCCCCTGTTATTGTAATGGTGAGAGGTTAGCATGTCTTGGGTGTATGACATAAAATGCTAACCTCCCCTGTTATTGTAATGGTGAGAGGTTAGCATGTCTAAGGGGTGTCGTCCAGGGGATCATCAGGTTGATTCAGCCACGGGCCGAGAGGTATGTACATATATATTTAACTGAGGGGATGGTCAGGGGGCCTGAACATAATTACAATACATTTTTGGACTGCAAATTGACCGCAAGAATCCCAGACAGATATAATATTTGACTAAAACATTATTTCAAACCTTGCTTACATTTGTATAAATTTGTATACGGTCACTTGTCCTATATTTTTATTTAATCCTGTCCCTGCAGGAGGCCTTTTGCCTTTTGGTAGGCCGTCTTTGTAAATAACAATTTGTTCTTAACCACCTTACCTGGTTAAATAAATGAAAATAAAACGTATATGATATGTCTCTTATGTGTGGGATTACTTTGAACACATTTCCAAAATTTAAAATCACCTGTCGCTGATTTACGGGTGTTTTTAGTCTTATGTCCATTATAATTTCTTGCTCACAACTTGGGGGACCAAATAAAATCACCTGTGGGCTAAAGTTGGCCCACGGGCCACCAGTTTTGGAACCCTGATGTAGTCGGTGCGTGACGTAATATGGGACCAAAATAAATAAAACACTTGACTGAATTTGTCCAAATACTTATGAGGGGGAATAGATGCATCAATTACTTTGATTTCTAAACGCTAAAACAGAGATGAAAATGGCCTCAAATAAAAGGTGTCTGTTGAGTGAGAATGCTGTCCTGCTCAATGCTGTCCTGCTGAATGCTGTCCTGCTGAATGCTGTCCTGCTGAATGCTGTCCTGCTGAATGCTGTCCTGCTGAATGCTGTCCTGCTGAATGCTGTCCTGCTGAATGCTGCGGTCATGTGAGAGAGGGGATAGAGCCTCTATTTTCTACATCAATACCGTTGAAAGGAACATGTATTTCCACTACCACGTTGGAGACGCTTGCTGAAGTGGCTACTCTGAAGTCTGCTTTGTTGCTTGTCTTTTCAGAAACGGCAGTTCTACTGTGGTCACGTCTATATTTGGCGGCGTTCTGCAGAATGAAGTCAACTGCCTGATCTGTGGGACTGAGTCTAGAAAGTTTGACCCTTTCCTTGGTAAGTCCCGTCCACTGTCAGTCCACCTTTAGCCCGGGGTCAATTCCATTTCAATTCCGTCAAATCAGGAACTTAACAGAAATTCCAAATGTCCCCTGGCCTCCAGATCTGTCCCTGGATATTCCCAGTCAGTTCAGACACAAGAGAACCAAGGACCAAGAGCCTGGTCCTACCTGCACGTTACGAGGTGAGTTCTATTGGACCGTTGATGCTCTAATGTACTCAACTGTAGCTCTATTCTGCTGTTGGTTGTCAGACTGCCTGCACCTGTTCTGTTGTAGATACATATGACCGAGGAGTAGACTGGGCGTATCACACTCTCTATGTACTACCCATACAAGATGAGTTATGTTCTATTGAACAGTGGTGGACGTAAATAAATGTATAGGTGGAGTTTAATATGCTCTGTCTCTTAGGTCATAATGCGTGTTCTGTCTCTTAGGTCATAATGCGTGTTCTGTCTCTTAGGTCCTAATGCGTGTTCTGTCTCTTAGGTCCTAATGTGTGTTCTGTCTCTTAGGTCCTAATGCGTGTTCTGTCTCTTAGGTCCTAATGCGTGTTCTGTCTCTTAGGTCCTAATGCGTGTTCTGTCTCTTAGGTCCTAATGTGTGTTCTGTCTCTTAGGTCCTAATGTGTGTTCTGTCTCTTACGTCATAATGCGTGTTTTGTCGGTCATCAGACTGCCTATATATGTAGCTTCGGACTTTGAGGAACTATACCAGACAGAGAGAGATATATAACAAACTCAGTTTGTCACAATTCCTGACATTTAATCCTAGTAAAAAATCCCTGTTTTAGGTCAGTTAGGATCACCACTTTATTTTAAGAATGTGAAATGTCAATAATAGTAGAGTGATTTATTTCAGCTTTTATTTCTTTCATCACATTCCCAGTGGGTCAGAAGTTTACATACACTCAATTAGTATTTGGTAGCATTGCCTTTCAATTGTTTAACTTGGGTCAAACATTTCGGGTAGCCTTCCACAAGCTTGAATTTTAGCCCATTCCTCCTGACAGAGCTGGTTTAACTGAGTCAGGTTTGTAGGCCTCCTTGTTCGCACACGCTTTTTCAGTTCTGCCGACAAATTTTGTTTAAGATTGAGGTCAGGGCTTTATGATAGCCACTCCAATACCTTGACTTTGTTGTCCTTAAGCCATTTTGCAACAACTTTGGAAGTATGCTTGGGGTCATTGTCCATTTGGAAGACCCATTTGCAACCAAGCTTTAACTTCCTGACTGTTGCTTCAATATATCCACATCATTTTCCTCCCTCATGATGTCATCTATCTTGTGAAGTGCACCAGTCCCTCCTGCAGTAAAGCACCCCCACAACATGATGCTGCCACCCCTGTGCTTCACGGTTGGGATGGTGTTCTTCGGCTTGCAAGCCTCCCCCTTTTTCCTCCAAACATAACAATGGTCATTATGGCCAAACAGTTCTATTTTTGTTTCATCAGACCAGACATTCCTCAAAAGTACGATCTTTGTCCCCATGTGCAGTTGCAAACCCTAGTCTGGATTTTTTATGGCGGTTTTGGAGCAGTGGCTTCTTCCTTGCTGAGCGGCCTTTCAGGTTATGTCGATCTAGGACTCGTTTTACTGTGGATATAGCTATATATATTTGTACCTGTTTCCTCCAGCATCTCCACAAGGTCCTTTGCTGTTGTTCTGGGATTGATTTGCACTTTCCGCACCAAAGTACGTTCATCTCTAGGAGACAGAACGCGTCTCCTTCCTGAGCGGTATGACGGCTGCGTGGTCCCAATGTGTTTATACTTGAGTACTATTGTTTGTACAGATGAACGTGGTACCCTCAGGTGTTTGGAAATTGCTCCCAAGGATGAACCAGACTTGTGGAGGTCTACAAAAAATGTTTAGGTCTTGGCTGATTTCTTTTGATTTTCCCATGATGTCAAGCAAAGAGGCACTGAGTTTGAAGGTAGGCCTTGAAATACTCCACAGGTACACCTCCAGTTGACTCAAATGATGTCAATTAGCCTATCAGAAGCTTCTAAAGTCATTACATATTTTTCTGGAATTTTCCAAGCTGTTTAAAGGCACAGTCAACTTAGTGTATGTAAACTTCTGACCCACTGGAATTGTGATACAGTGAATTATGTGAAATAATCTGTCTAAACAATTGTTGGAAAAATTACTTGTGTCATGCACAAAGTAGATGTCCTAACCGACTTGCCCAAACTATAGTTTGTTAACAAGAAATTTGTGGAGTGGTTGAAAAATGAGTTTTAATGACTCCAACTGAAGTGTATGTAAACTTCTGACTTCAACTGTATATATATATTCACTACATATAGCTCCTAGTATGGTGTTTGTATGTAGCGGCTACATTTCTTTCAGAATGTATTCCTATCGTTCTGGGTAAGTCCGTAAGAGCTTTGCACACCTGGATTGTACAATATTTTGCACATTATTCTTTAAAGAATTCAAGCTCTGTCAAGTTGGTTGTTGATCATTGCTAGACAGCCATTTTCAAGTATTGCTGATTTGAAGTCAGAACTGCAACTAGGCCACTTTGGAACATTCAATGTTTTCTTGGGAAGCAACTCCAGTGTAGATTTGGCCTTGTTTTAGGTTATTGTCCTGCTGAAAGGTGAATTAATCTCCAGGTGTTTGGTGGAGAGCAGACTGAACCAGGTTTTACTCTGGCATTTTGCCTGTGCTCATAGCTGTATTGTTTAATTTTTATCCTTCAACTCCCTAGTCCTTAATGATGACAAGCATACCCATAACATGATGCAGCCACCACCATGCTTTAAAATATGAAGTGGTACTCAGTGATGTTGTTGGCTTTGCCACAAACATAACACTTTGTATTCAATACATAAAGTTAGTTTCTTGGCCCCAGTTTTACTTTAGTGCCTTAGTACAAAACATGCATCCTGTTTGCAATATTTTTATTCTGAACAGGCTTCCTTCTTTTCACTCTGTAATTTAGGTTAGTATTGTGGAGTAACTACATTGTTGTTGATCCATCCTCAGTTTTCTTCTATCACAGCCATTAAACTCTGTAACTGTTTTAAAGCCACCATTGGCCTCATGGTGAAATCTCTGACTGGGTTCCTTCCTCTCCGGGGAGATATTTTCAAAGTGTTTTCTTTTTAACCTATCTACCAATAGGTGTCTTTTTGTCGTTCAATCTGTGTTTGAAATTCACTGCTCGACTAAGGGTCCTTACCATTATCTGTATGTGTGGGGTACAGAGATGAGGTAGTCATTCGAAAATCATGTTAAACACTAGTATTGCCCACAGAGTGAGTCCATGCAACTTATTACGTAACTTGTTAAGCAAATGTTTTACATTTACTTACTTTACTTACTTACTTATTGAACGTATGGCTTGCCATAACAAAGGGGTTGAATACTTATTGACTCAAGCCATTTCAGGTTTAAATCCTTTCTGGTTTAGTGTAATCCACGACATCTCTCTGTCCCTGCTCTTCTTCAGACTGCCTGTGTAGCTTCACTGACCTGGAGGAACTAGACCAGGCAGAGCTCTATATGTGCCACAGGTGTAAGAAGAGACAGAAATCGACCAAGAAGTTCTGGGTCCAGAAGCTGCCCAAGGTGTTGTGTCTGCACCTGAAGAGGTTCCACTGGACATCCTACCTGAGGAACAAAGTAACCACCTATGTCGAGTTCCCTCTACGAGGCCTGGACATGAGGGGGTATTTACTACAGGTGAGCACTAACCCTTAAACCTCGGGGGAGGGGGGGGGGGGGGGGGTTAATAAGCCAACATATGGAATTATTTTGAAATGGTCCATTTTTAATTTGAATTTTAGGACCCTTAAGGTATCAATACAATAATCAACGATAATTAATCGTGCGCTGTCTGTATCTACGAGATGGAAAGATAGAAAGCTCAGGAAGTGTTTTGTTGTTGACATAGACGTGGCCAAAAGTTTTGAGAATGACACCAATATTAATTTCCACAAAGTTTGCTGCTTCAGTGTCTTTAGATATTCAGATGTTACTATGGAATACTTAAGTATAATTACAAGCATTTCATAAGTGCCAAAGGCTTTTATTGACAATTACATGAAGTTGATGCAAAGTGTCAATATTTTCAGTGTTGACCCTTCTTTTTCAAGACCTCTGCAATCCGCCCTGGCATGATGTCAATTAACTTCTGGGCCACATCCTGACTGATGGCAGCCCATTCTTGCATAATCCGTTCTTGGAGTTTGTCAGAATTTGTGGGTTTTTGTTTGTCCACCCGCCTCTTGAGGAATGACCACAAATTCTCAATGGGATTAAGGTCTGGGGAGTTTCCTGGCCATGGACTCAAAATATCGATGTTTTGTTCCCCGAGCCACTTAGTTATCACTTTTGCCTTATGGCAAGGTGCTCCATCATGCTGGAAAAGGCATTGTTCATCACCAAACTGTTCCTGGATGGTTGGGAGAAGTTGCTCTCTGAGGATGTGTTGGTACCATTCTTTATTCATGGTTGTGTTCTTAGGCAAAATTGTGAGTGAGCCCACTCCCTTGGCTGAGAAGCAACCCCACACATGAATGGTCTCAGGATGCTTTACTGTTGGCATGACACAGGACTGATGGTAGCGCTCACCTTGTCTTCTCCGGACAAGCTTTTTTCCGGATTTCCCAAACCATCGGAAAGGGGATTCATCAGAGAAAATGACTTTACCCCAGTCCTCAGCAGTCCAATCCCTGTACCTTTTGTAGAATATCTGTCCCTGATGTTTTTCCTGGAGAGAAGAGGCTTCTTTGCTGCCCTTCTTGACACCAGGCCATCCTCCAAAAGTCTTCGCGTCACTGTGCGTGCAGATGCACTCACACCTGCCTGCTGCCATTCCTGAGCAAGCTCTGTACTGGTGGTGCCCCAATCCCGCAGCTGAATCAACTTTAGGAGACAGTCCTGGCGCTTGCTGGACTTTCTTGGGTGCCCTGAAGCCTTCTTCACAACAATTGAACCGCTCTCCTTGAAGTTCTTGATTATCTGATAAATAGTTGATTTAGTTGCAATCATACTGGCAGCAATATCCTTGCCTGTGAAGCCCTTTTTGTGCAATGCAATGATGACGGTATTGGTTCCTTGTAGGTAACCATGGTTGACAGGGGAAGAACAATGATTCCAAGCACCACCTCCTTTTGAAGCTTCCAGTCTGTTATTCGAACTCAATCAGCATGACAGAGTGATCTCTAGAATTTTCCTCGTCAAAACTCACACCTGTGTTAACAAGAGAATCACTGACATGTCAGCTGGTCCTTTTGTGGCAGTGCTGAAATACAGTGGAAATGTTTTTTGGAGATTCAGTTCATTTGCATGGCAAAGAGGGACTTTGCAATTATTTGCATTTCGTCTGATCACTTTGTACCATTCTGTACTATATGCACATTTCCATTATTCAAACTGAGGCACCAGACTTTGTGAAAATGTATATTTGTGTCATTCTCAAATCTTTTGTTCATGACTGTACATTTAACCCATTTTTTTGGCACGAAAACTACCTTCATACTTCCATTCATTTAAAAAAAAAAGAAACGGTACCTTTTACCCTCAGACGAGTCCCGTGACACTAGTGGGGGTTGTAGAAAAGAACGGTGTTCAAGAGTTCTGCAAGGGGGTCATATTAGTGTGTAAACGGTCCGGACGCTACAGACTAGAAGTCATCAGCGTTACGGACTTCAGACCCCTGAGTCCCTGTGGGGGTCTTTTAGCAAAACAGAGAACGTGTTCGTGAGAGTCGTCTCTCCATGGTCAAATCAGTTCTTTAAGCAGCACAGAGAGACGGGCCTGTTTCCCTCTTCTTGGGACGCAGCGGGATGCAGGTTTGCTGCTGGCAAAGCCTTAAACCCTAAACCCCTGACCCTATGTAGAGTTGTCCCCTCTTTGTGGACTGGTACTTACTAGAGGTGAGACCTGACCCTACGTATCATCTCTGAGGAGTGGACATGAGGTGATAATCCAAACACTAGGAATCTCCATTGGATGTGATTTAATGTCTGTGAAATGAGCCTCAAAAATCCTTATGTCAAAGGCTGAAGGCTTCAGATGTCTGGAGAAATGTTCTGTTTTGTTGTTTGAGCAGCCGGAGGAGGCGCTGCCTGACCAGTGGCTGTATGACCTGGTAGCTGTGGTGGTGCATCATGGGTCAGGGTGAGTACTGATGCTCTCTCAACTGGGTTATAATGGCTGTTTACACAGGCAGCCTAATTCAGATTTTTTTCACTAATTGGTATTTTGACCAATCACATCAGATCTTTTTCAGCTCTGATCTGATTGGTCAAAAGACCAATTAGGGGGAAAAATTATCAGAATTTGTCCTGCTTGTGTAAACGCAGCCAATGTTGCAAGATGTTTTTCAAGTACACCACTCCGTAGTTCCCTCAGTTGGTGATGTTCCTGCCTGATGAGCCAACTGAACGTGTCCCCATTAATAGCTGATCATTGCATAAAGGCAGCCAGCAGGGCCATGTTCATTGGGGCCAAACGTTTTGAGAACAGAAAATAAGCATCCGCTTTACTTAAGGTACCTGCGTAGGGTTGGGCATTGCCAGGGACACGATACTACTGATATCACGATACTAAGATGCCGATACGTATTGTGATTCGCTGTTCCAAACGAATTGCTCACCATAGATCTACTGCAGAGGGACAAGAGAGAGAGCACTGAGAACATGAGTTTCGGTTAGTTATGGAAGTGCTGTAAACAAATTTGCTCCCTATTTTTTAAAAAAGATGAAGAACAAGCTTTAAAGAGAAAATACTGGCGTTTTGGTGCAGGTACAGCCAACTAGCAGAAAAATAATATTTCAATATTGTCGACACTATATACACTGCTCAAAAAAATAAAGGGAACACTTAAACAACACAATGTAACTCCAAGTCAATCACACTTCTGTGAAATCAAACTGTCCACTTAGGAAGCAACACTGATTGACAATACATTTCACATGCTGTTGTGCAAATGGAATAGACAACATGTGGAAATTATAGGCAATTAGCAAGACACCCCCCAATAAAGGAGTGGTTCTGCAGGTGGTGACCACAGACCACTTCTCAGTTCCTATGCTTCCTGGCTGATTTTTTTTTGGTCACTTTTGAATGCTGCCGGTGCTTTCACTCTAGTGGTAGCATGAGAC
Source organism: Oncorhynchus mykiss (assembly GCF_013265735.2). Lineage (NCBI taxonomy): Eukaryota > Metazoa > Chordata > Actinopteri > Salmoniformes > Salmonidae > Oncorhynchus > Oncorhynchus mykiss. The sequence continues at coordinate 888,044 of NC_050570.1, read as the reverse complement.
GGAGTCTACAACCCACACAAGTGGCTCAGGTAGTGCAGCTCATCCAGGATGGAACATCAATGCGAGCTGTGGCAAGAAGGTTTGCGGTGTCTGTCAGCGTAGTGTCCAGAGCATGGAGGCGCTACCAGGAGACAGGCCAGTACATCAGGAGACGTGGAGGGCAACAACCCAGCAGCAGGACCGCTACCTCCGCCTTTGTGCAAGGAGGAGCAGGAGGAGCACTGCCAGAGCCCTGCAAAATGACCTCCAGCAGGCCACAAATGTGCATGTGTCTGCTCAAACGGTCAGAAAGAGACTCCATGAGGGTGGTATGAGGGCCCGACAACAGGTGGGGGTTGTGCTTACAGCCCAACACTGTGCAGGACGTTTGGCATTTGCCAGAAATCACCAAGATTGGTAAATTCGCCACTGGCGCCCTGTGCTCTTCACAGATGAAAGCAGGTTCACACTGAGCACATGTGACAGAGTCTGGAGACGCCGTGGAGAACGTGCTGCTGCCTGCAACATCCTCCAGCATGACCGGTTTGGCGGTGGGTCAGTCATGGTGTGGGGTGCCATTTCTTTGGGGGGTGGCCGCACAGCCCTCCATGTGCTCGCCAGAGGTAGCCTGACTGCCATTAGGTACTGAGATGAGATCCTCATTGATGCTATGGACCGCCCGTTCCCCAGACCTGAATCCAATTGAGCATACCTGGGACATCATGTCTCGCTCCATCCACCAACGCCACGTTGCACCACAGACTGTCCAGGAGTTGGCGGATGCTCTAGTCCAGGTCTGGGAGGAGATCCCTCAGGAGACCATCCGCCACCTCATCAGGAGCATGCCCAGGCGTTGTAGGGAGGTCATACAGGCACGTGGAGGCCACACACACTACTGAGCCTCATTTTGACTTGTTTTAAGGACATTACATCAAAGTTGGATCAGCCTGTAGTGTGGTTTTCCACTTTAATTTTGTGTGACTCCAAATCCAGACCTCCATGGGTTGATAAATTTGATTTCCATTGATAATTTTTGTGTGATTTTGTTGTCAGCACATTCAACTATGTAAAGAAAAAAGTATTTAATAAGAATATTTCATTCATTCAGATCTAGGATGTGTTATTTTAGTGTTCCCTTTAGTTTTTTGAGCATTGTATATCCCGATATGTAACTTTAGCACCCCCCCCCCCCCCCCCCCCCCATTACTAGTTGGTCTGACCCTGTTTCACTCTGTTTTCTTCCATTCAGTGTCTTTTAAAATCTGTTTTAATTGTGTTGGCAGGGTTGGATCGGGACATTACACAGCGTACGGAAAACGGGAGGGTCGCTGGTACCACTTCAACGACAGCACAGTGACTCTGACTGAGGAGGAGACGGTGGTTAAAGCCAAGGCTTACATTCTTTTCTACACAGAGAGATCTGACAAAACTACACCTGAGACTGACAACAGGCGTTAACCTGACGGCAGACCCTTTTCGACCCCAGACTGACGGCAGACCCTTCCCGACCCCAGACTGACGGCAGACCCTTCCCGACCCCAGACTGACGGCAGACCCTTCCCGACCCCAGACTGACGGCAGACCCTTCCCGACCCCAGACTGACGGCAGACCCTTCCCGACCCCAGACTGACGGCAGACCCTTCCCGACCCCAGACTGACGGCAGACCCTTCCCGACCCCAGACTGACGGCAGACCCTTCCCGACCCCAGACTGACGGCAGACCCTTCCCGACCCCAGACTGACGGCAGACCCTTCCCGACCCCAGACTGACGGCAGACCCTTCCCGACCCCAGACTGACGGCAGACCCTTCCCGACCCCAGACTGACGGCAGACCCTTCCCGACCCCAGACTGACGGCAGACCCTTCCCGACCCCAGACTGACGGCAGACCCTTCCCGACCCCAGACTGACGGCAGACCCTTCCCGACCCCAGACTGACGGCAGACCCTTCCCGACCCCAGACTGACGGCAGACCCTTCCCGACCCCAGACTGACGGCAGACCCTTCCCGACCCCAGACTGACGGCAGACCCTTCCCGACCCCAGACTGACGGCAGACCCTTCCCGACCCCAGACTGACGGCAGACCCTTCCCGACCCCAGACTGACGGCAGACCCTTCCCGACCCCAGACTGACGGCAGACCCTTCCCGACCCCAGACTGACGGCAGACCCTTCCCGACCCCAGAGAGACGGCAGACCCTTCCCGACCCCAGAGAGACGGCAGACCCTTCCCGACCCCAGAGAGACGGCAGACCCTTCCCGACCCCAGAGAGACGGCAGACCCTTCCCGACCCCAGAGAGACGGCAGACCCTTCCCGACCCCAGAGAGACGGCAGACCCTTCCCGACCCCAGAGAGACGGCAGACCCTTCCCGACCCCAGAGAGACGGCAGACCCTTCCCGACCCCAGAGAGACGGCAGACCCTTCCCGACCCCAGAGAGACGGCAGACCCTTCCCGACCCCAGAGAGACGGCAGACCCTTCCCGACCCCAGAGAGACGGCAGACCCTTCCCGACCCCAGAGAGACGGCAGACCCTTCCCGACCCCAGAGAGACGGCAGACCCTTCCCGACCCCAGAGAGACGGCAGACCCTTCCCGACCCCAGAGAGACGGCAGACCCTTCCCGACCCCAGAGAGACGGCAGACCCTTCCCGACCCCAGAGAGACGGCAGACCCTTCCCGACCCCAGAGAGACGGCAGACCCTTCCCGACCCCAGAGAGACGGCAGACCCTTCCCGACCCCAGAGAGACGGCAGACCCTTCCCGACCCCAGAGAGACGGCAGACCCTTCCCGACCCCAGAGAGACGGCAGACCCTTCCCGACCCCAGAGAGACGGCAGACCCTTCCCGACCCCAGAGAGACGGCAGACCCTTCCCGACCCCAGAGAGACGGCAGACCCTTCCCGACCCCAGAGAGACGGCAGACCCTTCCCGACCCCAGAGAGACGGCAGACCCTTCCCGACCCCAGAGAGACGGCAGACCCTTCCCGACCCCAGAGAGACGGCAGACCCTTCCCGACCCCAGAGAGACGGCAGACCCTTCCCGACCCCAGAGAGACGGCAGACCCTTCCCGACCCCAGAGAGACGGCAGACCCTTCCCGACCCCAGAGAGACGGCAGACCCTTCCCGACCCCAGAGAGACGGCAGACCCTTCCCGACCCCAGAGAGACGGCAGACCCTTCCCGACCCCAGAGAGACGGCAGACCCTTCCCGACCCCAGAGAGACGGCAGACCCTTCCCGACCCCAGAGAGACGGCAGACCCTTCCCGACCCCAGAGAGACGGCAGACCCTTCCCGACCCCAGAGAGACGGCAGACCCTTCCCGACCCCAGAGAGACGGCAGACCCTTCCCGACCCCAGAGAGACGGCAGACCCTTCCCGACCCCAGAGAGACGGCAGACCCTTCCCGACCCCAGAGAGACGGCAGACCCTTCCCGACCCCAGAGAGACGGCAGACCCTTCCCGACCCCAGAGAGACGGCAGACCCTTCCCGACCCCAGAGAGACGGCAGACCCTTCCCGACCCCAGAGAGACGGCAGACCCTTCCCGACCCCAGAGAGACGGCAGACCCTTCCCGACCCCAGAGAGACGGCAGACCCTTCCCGACCCCAGAGAGACGGCAGACCCTTCCCGACCCCAGAGAGACGGCAGACCCTTCCCGACCCCAGAGAGACGGCAGACCCTTCCCGACCCCAGAGAGACGGCAGACCCTTCCCGACCCCAGAGAGACGGCAGACCCTTCCCGACCCCAGAGAGACGGCAGACCCTTCCCGACCCCAGAGAGACGGCAGACCCTTCCCGACCCCAGAGAGACGGCAGACCCTTCCCGACCCCAGAGAGACGGCAGACCCTTCCCGACCCCAGAGAGACGGCAGACCCTTCCCGACCCCAGAGAGACGGCAGACCCTTCCCGACCCCAGAGAGACGGCAGACCCTTCCCGACCCCAGAGAGACGGCAGACCCTTCCCGACCCCAGAGAGACGGCAGACCCTTCCCGACCCCAGAGAGACGGCAGACCCTTCCCGACCCCAGAGAGACCTCATCACCAGGACAAGACCTTTTCCTCTCAGCCTGAATCACGTCCTTAAAGCACACAACCAAATTGCTGCTTGATATTTGAGTTCTGTATGAAAGAGGAAAAAATAGGTCTCAAAATGGCAACCTCTATGTAGTGCCCTGGTCCGGGGGTAGTGCCCTGGTCCGGGGGTAGTGCCCTGGTCCGGGGGTAGTGCCCCGGTCCGGGGGTAGTGCCCCGGTCCGGGGGTAGTGCCCCGGTCCGGGGGTAGTGCCCCGGTCGGTCCAGGGGTAGTGCCCCCGGTCGGTCCAGGGGTAGTGCCCCCGGTCGGTCCAGGGGTAGTGCCCCCGGTCGGTCCAGGGGTAGTGCCCCCGGTCGGTCCAGGGGTAGTGCCCCCGGTCGGTCCAGGGGTAGTGCCCCCGGTCGGTCCAGGGGTAGTGCCCTGTGTAGAGAATATGGTGTCATATTAACATTCCTCCATGGAGGTGATCTGTCCTGGTGGTGAACATGACCGTGTCCTGGTGGTGAACATGACCGTGTCCTGGTGGTGGACATGACCGTGGACATGACCGTGTCCTGGCGGTGGACATGACCGTGGACATGACCGTGTCCTGGCGGTGGACACCAAGGTTCAGAAAATGTGTATATTTCTTTCTTGAGTCTATTGGTCTTCTCTGCCTAAGCCAGTTGGTAGTTTTCTATTTTCAACTAAATGTGATTTTAGGCATTAGAACTTGACTGATGTCTTGATTTTTAAATGATATATATATAGTGACTGAGTGTACCCTCTTGATCAGAACCAATGTGGACATGTATCAACATTCTGTAATATGTTCTCTTGATTTTCCTGTTTCCTTTTCCTCAGTCTGTCTGTCTGCCACTTCAGACTAGATGTTTTATTAAATAGGATGAAGATATTATAGAAATGGTGTCATCTGTATGAAAAAAAAAACATGCAGATCAATGGAATCTGTTTTTACAAAACTTTGGAATATACAGGTTGTATCATCGTACCTCCTTGAAGAGCATAGATAGAACAACACGTGTTTAGATTATTCCATATAAACCTATTAAACCACTATCCTTCCTCATATTAAACACGATGGAGCTCAATGGAATCGGTGTGTTTGTTTTTACCGAAGTTATATCAACACATACAATGTAAACTCTGCAACAACAAAAAGAAACGTCCTCTCACTGTCAACTGTTTATTTTCAGCAAACTTAACATGTGTAAATATTTGTATGAACATAACAAGATTCAACAACTCAGACATAAACTGAACAAGTTCCACAGATGTGTGACTAACAGAAATGGAGTCATGTGTCCCTGAACAAAGGGAGGGTCAAAATCAAAAGTAACAGTCAGTATCTGGTGTGGCCACCAGCTGCATTAAGTACTGCAGTGCAACTCCTCATGGACTGCACTAGATTTGCCTGTTCTTGCTGTGAGATGTTACCCCACTCTTCCACCAAGGCACCAGCAAGTTTCCGGACATTTCTGGTGGGAATGGCCCTAGACCTCACCCTCCGATCCAACAGATCCCAGACGTGCTCAATGGGATTGAGATCCGGGCTCGTCGCTGGCCGTGGCAGAACACTGACATTCCTGTCTTGCAGGAAATCACGCACAAAACAAGCAGTATGGCTGGTGGCATTGTCAGGATGAGCCTGCAGGAAGGGTACCACATGAGGGAGGTGGATGTCTTCCCTGTAACGCAGAGTTGAGATTGCCTGCAATGACAACAAGCTCAGTCCGATGATGCTGTGACACTCCGCCCCAGACCAAGACGGACCCTCCACCTCGATCCTGCTGTAGAGTACAGGCCTCGGTGTAACGCTCATTCCTTCAACGATAAATGTGAATCCGACCGTCGCCCAGGGTGAGACAAAACCGCGACTTGTCAGTAAAGAGCACTTTATGCCAGTCCTGTCTGGTCCAGCGACGGTGGGTTTGTGCCCATAGGTGACGTTGTTGCCGGTGATGTCTGGTGAGGACCTGCCTTACAACAGGCCTACAAGCCCTCAGTCCAGCCTATTGCGGACAGTCTGAGCAGTGATGGAGGGATTGTGCGTTCCTGGTGTAACTAAGGCAGTTGTTGCTGCCATCCTGTACCTGTCCCACAGGTGTGATGTTTGGATGTACCGATCCTGTGCAGGTGTTGTTACATGTCTGCCACTGCGAGGGTGATCAGTTGTCCATCCTGTCTCCCTGTAGCGCTGTCTCAGGCGTCTCACAGTACGGACATTGCAATTTATTGCCCTGGCCACATCTGCAGTCCTCCTTGCAGCATGCCTAAGGCACGTTCACCCAGATGAGCAGGGACCCTGGGCATCGATCTTTTGGTGTTTTTCAGAGTCAGTAGAAAGGCCTCTTTAGTGTTCTAAGTTTTCATAACTGTGAACTTAATTGCCTACCGTCTGTAAGCTGTTAGTGTCTTTACGACTGTTCAACAGGTGTGTGTTCATTAATTGTTTATGGTTCATTGAACAAGCATGGGAAACAGTGTTTAAACCCTTTACAATTAACATCCTGAAGTTATTTGGATTTTTATGAATTATCTTTGAAAGATAAAAGGTCCTTTTTTTTGTTGCTGTGTTTGGTATTCGTGCTGGAAAAACACTCGACCACTGCTATTCTCTCTTCCAGGATGCTTACAAGGCCCTCACCCACCCTCCCTTCGACAAATCAGATCATGACTTCATTTTGCTCCTCCCTTCCTATCGGCAGAAACTCACAGGAAGTACCCGTGCTAAGGTCTATTCAATGCTGGTCTGACCAAAACTATCTTGAAATATGGATTCTGATTGATCACGTGGACGGGGATATGTTCCTTTGAGAATAACATTGACGTAACATGGACACTGTGACTGAGTTCATCAGGAAGTTTATAGAGGATGTTGTTCCCACCGTGACTATTAAAACAGAAACCGTGTATAGATGGCAGCATTCATGCAAAACAACTGAAAGTGTGAACTACCGCATTTAACCATGACAGTGTGACTGGGAATATGGCCGAATACAAACAGGTTATTCCCTCCGCAAGGCAATCAAACAAGCTAAGTGTCAGAATAGAGGAGTCAATTCAACGGCTCAGACACGTATGTCTACAGACAATCAGGGATTACAAAGGGAAAACCACCACGTCGCGGACACCGTCTTTCTTCCGGACGAGCTAAACACCTTCACCTTTGAGGATAACACAGTGCCACTGACGCGGCCCGTTCCCAAGGACTGTAGGCTCTCATTCTCTGTGGCCGACGTCAGTAAGACATTTAAACGTGTTAACCCTCATAAGGCTGCCAGCCCAGACAACATCCATAGCCACGTCCTCAGAGCATGACCAGCTGGCTTGAGTTTTTAGGGACACATTCAATCTCTTCCTATGCCAGTCTGCTGTCTGCTTGAAGATGTCCACCATTGTTCCTCTGACCAAGAAAGCAGAAGTAACTGAACTAAATGACTATCGCCCCATCGCCCCATCTGTCATCATGAAGTGCTTTGAAAGACTAGTCAAGGATCATATCACCTCTACCTTACCTGTCACCATAGATCCATTTCAATTTGCTTACCGCCCCAATAGGTCCACAGACGATGCAATCACTATCACACTGCGCTATGCCATCTGGACAAGAGGAATACCTATATAAGAATGCCGTTCATTGACCACAGCTCAGCATTCAACACCGTAGTACCCTCCAAGCTCATCATTTTAGCTTGGGGCCCTGGATCTGAACCTCGCCTTGAGCAACTTTGTCCTGTACTTCCTGAGGGGCTGTCCCCAGGTGGTGAAGGTAGGAAACAACACCTCCTTCGCTTATCTTCAACACGGGCCCCACAAGGTTGTGTGCTCAGCCCCCTCCTGTACTCCCTGTTCACCCATGACTGCGTGGCCAAGCATGCCTCCAACTCAATCATCAAGTTTGCAGATGACAACCGTAGTAGGCCTGATTACCAACAATGACCAACATCACTGACAAACTGAAATGGTCCACCCACACAGACAGTGTAGTGAAGAAGGCGCAGCAGTGCCTCTTCAACCTCCAGGTGGCTGAAGAAATGTGTCTTGTCACCTAAAACCCTCACAAACTTTTACAGACGCACAATTGAGAGCATCCTGTCGCTCTGTATCACCACCTTGTACAGCAACTCCACCGCCCGCAACCGCAGGGCTCTCCAGAGGGTGGTGAGGTCTGCACAACGCATCACCGGGGGCAAACTACCTGCCCTCCAGGACACCTACACCACCCGATGTCACAGGAATGACAAAAAGATCAAGGATATCAACCACCCGAGCCACTGCCTGTTCACCCCACTAGCATACAGAAGAGTATTCGCAAGATAATGGCGGACGGAAGACAGGGTGGTGCGGCAGGTGCCGCTTCTCATTCAAATGCTGTTATTTTATGTAAAACATCAGGGGTACGCCGACCCCAGCTAAGCAACTCATGCAAAGAGTTAACTTCTTGATGCACCCATCCCGTTAGCGGGATAATTTTCGTCAACGTCCGCTGAATTGCAGAGCGCCAATTTCAAATTAAATTACTAAAAATATTTAATAAAATCACAAGTGCAATATAGCAAAACACAGCTTAGCTTGTTGTTAATCCACCTGGCGTGCCAGATTTCAAAAAAGCTTTTCGGCAAAAGAATACCAATCGTTTATGTAAAGACATCTCTCTCAGCAGACAAAACATTACAAACAGCTAGCAGCAAAGTTGATTGATCACGAAAGTCAGAAAAGCAATAAAATGAATTACTTACCTTTCATGATCTTCAGATGTTTGCACACACGAGACTCCCAGTTACACAAATGTTCCTTTTGTTCCATAAAGATTATTTTTATATCCAAAATACCTCCATTTGGTTGGCGCGTTATGTTCATATATCCACATGCTCGAGCGGTCACGATGGGGCAGACAAATTCCAATTAGTACCCGTAAAGTTCGTAGAAACATTTTTATAATCAATCCTCAGGTTGATTTTACAATATATAATCGATAATATTTCAACCGGGCTGTAGCTTCTTCAATAGGAGAGAGAGAGAAAATGTCTGCTCCACTCTGTTGGCGCATGCAAAACGCTGCTGGCACCCAGCCATCCAATGACGAGATGTGATCTTTCTCGCTCATTTTTCAAAATAAAAGCCTGAAACTATGTCTAAAGACTGTCCACACCATGTGGAAGCCATAGGAAAAGGAATCTGGTTGATATCCCTGTAAATGGAGGAAAGGCATGCAGAGAGCATGAGAGCTTTCAGGAAAAACAGCACTTCCGGGTTGGATTTTCCTCAGGTTTTTGCCTGCAATATCAGTTCTGTTATACTCAGACAATATTTTGACAGTTTTGGAAACTTTAGAGTGTTTTCTACCCTAATCTGACAATTATATGCATATTCTAGATTCTGGGCCTGAGAAAGTTTCATTTGGGTACGTTTTTCATCCAAACATCAAAATACTGCCCCCTACACTCTAAGCACAATTATGTGTTTTATCTCCAGTACTTTGCCATGATTGTCAGTTATGTAGCTGCTCTACTGATAATCTCAGTGCGTCCTTGCTGGGATGACCCAAATCTACTGCCGGAGAATACCAACACCAAACACATTGGTTCACCGTTCCACGGGAGTGGACAGTACACAGCATACCATAATGTTCTGAATAATGGCCAAGTCTACCTCGCTCCCTATTCCACTGAACCGTTTAGGCGTAACAAACACAAGTCCAACGTATCGGAAACTGTTAACTACCTGTTCACTACCCTCCTGCTCTCTGGGGATGTGCAACTCAATCCTGGGCCTAACATCACCGAGCCAGCCTCAACCCTGGGCCTAACATCACTGAGCCAGCGATACTCACCGGAGTGGAAAGCAGTGAATGGCCTCGTCCACTGATCGTCGCCGCTGTGGAAGTGGGTGAGTGCTATGGTCCCATGGTTTCTCTGAACTCACCCGGCTCGAGGAGAGATATTGACTCTTCAAACATACCCAAGTCTTTGTGTGATCCCTGTCTCTGCTTCTGGTACGCAAGCTGTTTTAATTAGTTCCCCGCATCCAGTGCAGACGGGAGGGATTGTTAATTGCGTTACCGAACTGCCCCTAATCAAAACTAAACAAAACGGCCTAAACCCAGCCGTCAAACACAAATGGAACTTTTTTCAATGTGTCAATCACTGGAGTCATCTGGGACCCAAGAGCTAAGCCCAAGGGACTACTAGGGGGGCACTTGAACATTCGTAGTGTCATTCCAAAAAGTGATCAAATTCAACATCTTCTCACTGACTCCAACCTTGACTTCCTCTGCCTCTCAGAGACACGGCTCCATAAACTCTCCATATGCTGTGTCATGACATTGGCCTGGGGGTAGGTTTATGAGAATCAAAAATACCTCTTCCCCCCTTTTTCCTCTCTACCCTACTGATGTTTTATTTGCAAACCCCTTGGTTAACATAGAGATTCTGGGAACATCAGAAGGTGGGGGGAAATGAACTATATTCTGGTAATCTGACCAATTGAACATATGCAGTGGTACTTAATGAGTATGATGTCAGTTCGGTTGTCATCTGAGACATTCTCATCAATGATAAGATGACAAACTCTACAGTGGAAAGTCTACACAGTGGAAAGTCTACACATCAGAGTTATCGGATTCACATGGAATTGTTCAATTTAAATGTTTGAATATGAAATTATTCGTGATGGGATGAAATGTGATTTTAGCTTCTAAAATGTGAGATTTGGGTTTTCATAAGGTAGGGCTCTGCTCAATCAGTGGCCCGCCCCTGTGAAGGGACATGGGCTATAACACTTTTTAAACACACCCTCCTCTCCCTCCCTATATAAAGCCTTGACGACAATATAACCTCCTGTTCCGAGGATGTGAGGACGACGGTCTGATGTCAGAATGGTTCAGACAATAACTAACAGAATGAAGCCAACATCAGCTTGAGCTTTGGTTGCGAATGGTATGAACTTTGAACTCTTATTCACTACAGAAGTGATACCTCCTAGCTGTTGAGTTAGCAACAGCAGCTGCAAACGAAGGTTAGGAAGGAACAGACAGAGTATCCCGTCTATCACACAACGACGTTACTACAACGTATCCAATTGACCACCAGAGACATTATACAAAGTACTCGGTTTGGCAACACAGCCTTCCATCTACCACCAACCTACTGAAGCGCAGCTCAGAGTAAATATTTATTGCATTTTCCTTTTCGAAATGGGTGGTAATTTAGAATGCATAAAATACTGTATTTACCATATATAGCACAGCTTCTCCCTTTGTTCCACAGTCTTCCCGCTCTTTCACTCAAACCCAGCCCTTTTCTTTTGTGTAACCAGCTGTCATATCTGTTCCGCCCGCTAGGGACGCTTTCCTTTATTATGTAATTTGTAATCAAGTTATGATTAATTATGTGTATGTGTAATTCTGTGTGATTAGTTAAGTATTTAGTAAATAAATAATTAAACCCAATTTTGTATTGCTGATACAACTTGTTAGCCAGGGTTTGTGCAGATAACCAAGAATGTACAACTTTCACATGAGACTGAATTAAGGTGATGATTAATATTGACTGCTATTGATGTAAAATATTACGAGATCTTTAAGAGTTTATTCGGAAGATAACAGCTCTATAAATATTATTTTGTGGTGCCCCGACTCTCTAGTAAATTACATTTACATGATTAGCTTATTCAGGTAATATTAATTACGGATAAATTATTTTATAGAATAGCATGTCATATCACTTAATCCGGCAGAGCCAAAGACACAACAGCTGCTTTGATTGTGCCTGTCTACCAGGTTTTCTGGAGAGACAGGATTGGAGGAAGAGGAGGGGGTCTGATGATTTACATTAAAGAACATATCCGATGTAAACTAATTGAGTGGTCATGTGATAATGAACTAGAATGTATTGGCCTGAACGTTACACTGTCTCCCCAAATGGCTTTTACCCTTATTGGAATGTATAGGCCACCTTCCACCAAAAGTGTGTTTTTTGATCAGTTTAATAACTTGCTTAGGGAATGTGAGTTTGGGAAAGATGTCATCTTAATGGGAGATTTTAACATTAATTATGAAGACAAGTCTTGTAGGAAAACCCTCAAACGGATCACTAATACCTTTGACCTTACACAGCTAGTTAAAGGGCCAACCAGGGTGACTTGTTGCTCTAAAACACAGATTGGTCTGGTGTTCAGTAATAAACCAGAGAGAGTGACTAAATCATTCAATATGGTTACTGGGCTATCTGATCATAATCTGACACTTATAGCCAGAATGCTGTCTGAGAGCAGGTTTAACCTCTCTACTGTTAAAAAGCCGGATCAACTAAGAATACTAAGAGTGAATTAAACTATATTTTGAAAACGCAATTAAGGGAATTAACTGGAATGATCTCTTGTCCTATACAGACATGGAAGCTGATAGTCAGGTTTTTCTATCCACAATCCAGACTACAATAAATGGTTTCCTAAAGAAAATCAAATCCAAACCTGGCCAAAAGAGCACTCTTCCTTGGGTAAATGGAGAAATCTGGAAATTGATGAAAGAACGAGATTATGCTCTAAAAATAGCCCTAAAATCTAAATTAGAGCATGACAGACGTAGGTTTACCATGTTGAGAAATACGGTGATGAAAGAAATTAGACAGGCCAAGGCAAACTTCTTTATTAACATAATTGGTGAAGCAAAGGGAAATTCTAAACTGATCTGGGAGAATCTAAAAACGTTAACAGGGAAAGACCATAGTAACACTGCAAAAAGACTGTCATTCACCATGATTTCTAATCTAACACTGGATGCAGTCGAAATAGCAATAGCCTTCGATTCCTACTTTATTGACTCTGTCAGGGTACTGACACAGAACCCCTCCACTTGTTTCTTGGGCTCAGTGCTAGTGAATGACGCTCAACCTGTCTTCATCATAAGGGAGGTTTCTGAGTCAAAGGTGAACAAGGTGATTAGCTCACTAAAGAACTTTAAAGCCAAAGATGTGTTTGTGCTGGACTTTACCTTTCTTAAAAACTACAAAGAGTCACTCATTGGCCCCATTACTAAGGTCACCAACACATCTATTGGTCTCGGGGTGTTTCCAAGGGTATGGAAAATGGCCATAATAACGGCCATCTTTAAATCTGGCGACCCTGCTGACGTGAGTAACTACAGGCCCATTAGGATACTACCTGTGGTGTCAAAGGTTGTTGAAAAGTGTGTAGCAGAACAACTGATTGCCCACCTCAACAACAGCCCCTTCACATTACACTCCATGCAGTTTGGCTTCAGAGCGAAACACTCCACAGAAACGGCCAACTGCTTTCTTCTGGAAAATGTGAAGTCCAAGATGGACAAAGGGGGATTTGTTGGGGCTGTGTTTCTGGACCTAAGGAATGCTTTTGATACTGTTAACCAATGCGATTCTCATCACAAAATTGTCCAAGTTCAACTTTTCCCCCCGATGCCTTGAGATGGATGAAATCATACCTTGAAGGCAGAACTCAGTGTGTCAGAGTGAGCAATGAGCTGTCGCCCACTCGTAGCTATGATGTGGGCGTGCCCCAAAGGTCAATACTGGGGCCCCTCCTGTTCAGCCTGTACATTAATGATCTGCCTTCTGTCTGTACTGGGTCTGAAGTTCAAATGTATGCAGATGATACAGTGATATATGTGCATGCAAAGAGCAAACAACAAGCTGCACAAGAACTCACTACTGTAATGGTCCAGGTTACACAGTGACTCAGTGATTCACTACTGTAATGGTCCAGGTTACAAAGTGACTCACTACTGTAATGGTCCAGTAACTACCGTGTCATACAGTAGCAATCCTGTACTGACGCCTACATGACGCCTCACTGTAACTACCGTGTCATACAGTACCAAACCTGTACTGACGCCTACATGACGCCTACATGACGCCTCACTGTAACTACCGTGTCATACAGTACCAATCCTGTACTGACGTCTACATGACGCCTACATGACGCCTCACTGTAACTACCGTGTCATACAGTACCAATCCTGTACTGACGTCTACATGACGCCTACATGACGCCTACATGACGCCTACATGACGCCTACATGACGCCTACATGACGCCTCACTGTAACTACCGTGTCATACAGTACCAAACCTGTACTGACGCCTACATGACGCCTACATGACGCCTCACTGTAACTACCGTGTCATACAGTACCAATCCTGTACTGACGCCTACATGACGCCTACATGACGCCTCACTGTAACTACCGTGTCATACAGTACCAATCCTGTACTGACGCCTACATGACGCCTACATGACGTCTCACTGTAACTACCGTGTCATACAGTACCAATCCTGTACTGACGTCTACATGACGCCTACATGACGTCTCACTGTAACTACCGTGTCATACAGTACCAATCCTGTACTGACGTCTACATGACGCCTACATGACGCCTCACTGTAACTACCGTGTCATACAGTACCAATCCTGTACTGACGTCTACATGACGTCTCACTGTAACTACCGTGTCATACAGTACCAACCCTGTACTGACGCCTACATGACGCCTTCATGACGTCTCACTGTAACTACCGTGTCAAACAGTACCAATCCTGTACTAAAGTCTGCGTGTTAATGAGAGTCGTAAGGTGCGTAGTTGATATTTATATTAATAAAACGTTAGAAATGTTTTCCCCGTGCACGTCGACATTCTGGTGTAGTCTATGGCTTGTGTATTTCCTGTTATCTCTAAGGGCCTAAAAAAGACTGTCCAATCTGTAGGTAATCTGTCTTTCCCTCAACACCTCATGGTATGTTATCTTAACTCCCCCTATACAGATCTAAATGTTGTTAGCCAATCACAGGCTGTGTTCCCAGTAGCCGAAACAGACAACCAGTAAGAGTTGTCCCTGGCTTTCAGTCGGATGGAGGAGTCCCATAGGCTTTCGCAGTGCTATTCGGGATCCTTGGGATGTCCCTACCTCAATCAAAATGGTTAAGGATTATGGTTTAAGGTTTTAGGGTGGGTTTTTACAAGCGGCAGATAGTTTCCTTAGACAATTAAAATAATTACCACGATGCCCTTGATCCGATTTGAGGAGTAAGTAGGCTATATTAAATTGGGAATTTGTTAGGAAATATTTATGGATGAGGAAAACTTGGTTTATTTAAAAAATAATACATTTCTCTTGATAACGTATTTGTTGAAAGCACGTAGGTAATATTGTGTCGATAGGGGAGTAGGCTATTCTAAAATAACTTAATTAGATGTGTTAGTATTTATTTCATGGATGAATTCAATTGTAAATGTAGCATATATACATATTTTACATAGTAATTTACATGTAGGGCTCCCTAAGGCACTGCATCTCAGTGCTAGAGGCTTCACTACAGACCCTGGTTCGGTTCCAGGCTGTGTTGCAACCGGCCGTGATTGGGAGTCCCATAGGACGGCGTTAGGTTTGGGCCCCGGTAAGCCGTCATTGTCAATAAGAATTTGTCCTTAACTGATTTGCCTACTACACCCCTACATGCCGTTGTGTGCTGGAGCTGTGGGTGTATATCTCCACTGTCACTAGGTCTACACATTAACACTGGAGCTGTGGGTGTGTTTCTCCTGTCACTAGGTCTACACATTAACACTGGAGCTGTGGGTGTATATCTCCTGTCACTAGGTCTACACATTAACACTGGAGCTGTGGGTGTATATCTCCTGTCACTAGGTCTACACATTAACACTGGAGCTGTGGGTGTATATCTCCTGTCACTAGGTCTACACATTAACACTGGAGCTGTGGGTGTATTTCTCCTGTCACTAGGTCTACACATTAACACTGGAGCTGTGGGTGTATTTCTCCTGTCACTAGGTCTACACTGGAGCTGTGGGTGTATTTCTCCTGTCACTAGGTCTACACTGGAGCTGATTTGAATAAGGGATGCATACTACTTCCCTGAAGGAGGGAAAAGAGAACTTCGATTGAAGACCTAAAATCATGCCTGACAAGACCAATGAAATCATAACGCTATCCTAATATAGTGTGGATACAGGAGTGGCCTGTTGTACTATAATGTACCTATGTGCTAGTATTATCTGATTGATCAATAAAAGTGGAAATGTGGATGGGTACTCTACTTATTTCAATGATTACGGTGTTGTACAAGGTAGCTACAGGAGTAGCCTATAGTCTACTTTAATAATGTCAGTGAATGTGCGATAGTATAATTTATTTAATTGATGAATGGAATTGTGGATGGCTAGGCTCCTTCATTCAGTGAATACTGAATGTCTTGCTGTCTGTGGGAGAATGTCAATGAAGGCTTTTCAGCCTTTGAACTATGGCAATGTCAAACTCATTTATAAATCTATATTTATTTTAGTCAAGAAATGATGAGCCAGAGCAACCAATCAGCATCACTGTAGCTGTTCTACCCCCCCCCCCCTGCTCTCCCTCCTCAACCAACCACATCCTGTTCAACCCACCACCCCCCCTGCTCTCCCTCCTCAACCAACCACATCCTGTTCAACCCACCACTCCCCCTGCTCTCCCTCCTCAACCAACCACATCCTGTTCAACCCACCACTCCCCCTGCTCTCCCTTTTCAACCAACCACATCCTGTTCTCCTGTTCAATTAATTTTCCTCCACACTGAAAAGGACTACATGTATACCTCTGTGCCCATCTCAGTGCAGCATGGTCCAAGGCCTCATGGTCGGTCCAAGGCCTCATGGTCGGTCCAAGGCCTCATGGTCGGTCCAAGGCCTTCCAACAGGGTTCTTCGGCTGTCACCAAAGGAGAACACTTTTTGGTTCCAGGTAGAAATCCTTTTGGATCCATGTAGAACCCTCTGTGGAATGGAGCCCAAAAGGGTTCTACCTAGAAACAGAAGGGGTTCTACCTGGAGCCAAAAGGGTTCTACCTAGAAACAGAAGGGGTTCTACCTGGAGCCAAAAAAGGGTTCTACCTAGAAACAGAAGGGGTTCTACCTGGAGCCAAAAGGGTTCTACCTAGAAACAGAAGGGGTTCTACCTGGAGCCAAAAAGGGTTCTACCTAGAAACAGAAGGGGTTCTACCTGGAGCCAAAAAGGGTTCTACCTAGAAACAGAAGGGATTCTACCTGGAGCCAAAAGGGTTCTACCTAGAAACAGAAGGGGTTCTACCTGGAGCCAAAAAGGGTTCTACCTAGAAACAGAAGGGGTTCTACCTGGAGCCAAAAGGGTTCTACCTAGAAACAGAAGGGATTCTACCTGGAGCCAAAAGGGTTCTACCTAGAAACAGAAGGGGTTCTACCTGGAGCCAAAACTTGTTCTACCTGGAACCAAAAAGGGTTACCCTATGGTGACAGTGGAATAATCCTGTTTGTAGATGGATGAAAAGGTGCTAAGTGTAGGCCTGTATTGCAGTGGTGGTTCTGTGGTTTACTGTAAAGAAAATAATAGGTGGTGGGGAGTTAATCAGAAATACTATGAAACATCCCCACTTTTGGCACACATTTGCAAGCAGGTAACGTAACCTATGTGTGCTTGAGGCATGTGTGATCACAGGACCAAGCGTGCAACGCCGTCATCAAGGCAAAGGATGGCTATTTGAAGAACCTCGAATATAAAATACATTTTTGATTTGTTTCACACTTTTTTGGTTACTACATGATTCCATATGTGTGATTTCATAGATGTCTTCACTATTGTTCTGCAATGTAGAAAATAGTAATAAAATAAAGAAAACCCTTGAATGAGTTGGTGTCCAAACTGTTGACTGGTAGTGTACATGTTCAGGCTGATGTATGTTTCAATCAATAAATCAAATGTATTTATGAAGCCCTTTTTTACATCAGCTGATGTCTCAAAGTGCTGTGCAGAAACCCAGCCTAAAACCACAAACAGCAAGCAATGCAGATGTAGAAGCACAGTGGCTAGGAATTCTGGGAGATTCTGGGCCTCTACGCTAGTGTAAACATCTGTCCCTGTCCAGAGAGCCAGAACCTGTGGAGGAAACAGGTTGACAGATGGGAGAGAGGGGTTTGTGTGTGTGTGTCTGTCTCTCACAGAGGGAGTGTGTGTCTTAGCTCACACACTTCTCTCTCTGACAGCTCCACCAAACAGTTGGCCTCCACCTCCCAAAATAACCTCCATTCCACAGCCATATATGTCCAGCAGCAACTGTGTTACCCTCGAGCCCCCCACCCTGCTCCAAGCTCTCAGCCTGTGCTGAGAAGGCATCATATATCCAGGCAGGACAATACAGTCGATTTGCTGCTGCCTCATTGTAGCCTGGAGGCAGCTGGTCAGTGGTAAGCTTTGGGGACCCGAGGATCAGACGAGGCCTCTCTCTGTCCATCGGAGCCTGGTCAGCCAGTCTTTCTGTGTCTGTCTCACCGTGCAACCATGGACGCCAGCACCACCAAGCTCATCCAGCCCACTACGGACCTCACCATCACCCAGTTGAACCAGGAGTGTCTCCTCCACCTCCTCTCCTACCTGGATAAAGACAGTTGTAGGTCTTTCTCCCTGACCTGCCATCGGCTCAGAGAGGTCTACTTGGACCCCAGGCTGTGGTCACTGCTCTTGTTCCACTCCCCCTCTGAGCTGAGGAGAGAGAACTATGTGTTAGGATCGTCGCTGCGCTATCTGGCTGTCACCTGGCACAGCTCCAGGGTCAAGGTCTGTAACATAGAGGACTGGATGAAGAATCAGTTCCAGAAGGATCTCTGTAGTAAACATGAGAGTCTGGTCAGCAGCTTCCTAGAACGTGTCTGTACCATGTAAGTAAATATCTGTTTATATATGTTAACCTGTGTTTCTGTTAACCTGTGTTTTTGTTTATATGTGTTAACCTGTGTTTCTGTTTATATGTGTTAACCTGTGTTTCTGTTTATATATGTTAACCTGTGTTTCTGTTTATATGTGTTAACCTGTGTTTCTGTTTATATATGTTAACCTGTGTTTCTGTTTATATATGTTAACCTGTGTTTCTGTTTATATGTGTTAACCTGTGTTTCTGTTTATACGTGTTAACCTGTGTTTCTGTTTATATATGTTAACCTGTGTTTCTGTTTATATGTGTTAACCTGTGTTTCTGTTTATATACAGGGCATTCAGAAAGTATACAGACCCCTGGACTTTTTCCACATTTTGTTTCGTAACAGCCTTATTCTAAAATGGATTAAATAAAGATCCTCATCGATCTACTCACACAACCTCATAATGACAAAGCTAAAACAGGTTATTAGAAATGTTTATGAATTTATAAAAAAATAAAAAACATACTGTATTCAGACCCTTTGCTAGGAGACTCGAAATTGAGCTCAGATGCATACTGTTTCCATGGATCATCCTTGATGTTTCTACAACTTGATTTGAGTCCAACTGTTGTAAATTCAATTGATTGGACATGATTTGGAAAGGCACACACCTGTCTATATAAGGTCCCACAGTTGACAGTACATGTCAGAGCAAAAACCAAGCCATGAGGTGGAAGGAATTGTCCGTAGAGCTCCAAGACAGGATTGTGTCGAGGCACAGATCTGGGGAAGGGTACCAAACAATGTCTGCAGCATTGAAGGTCCTCAAGAACACACTGCCCTCCATCATTCTTAAATGGAAGAAGTTTGGAACCACCAAGACTCTTCCTAGAGCTGCCTGCCCTCCCAAACTGAGTAATCGGAGAAGGGCTTTAGTCAGGGAGGTGACCAAGAACCCGATGGTCCCTCTGACAGAGCTCCAGAGTTCCTCAGTGGAGATGGTTGTCCTTCTGAAGGTTCTCTCATCTCTGCAGCACTCCACCAATCAGGCCTTTATGGCAGATTGGCCAGACAGAAGCCACTCCTCAGTAAAAGGCACATGAAAGCCTGCTTGGAGTGTGCCAAAAGGCACCTAAAGACTCTCACACCATGAGAAACAAGATTGTCTGGTCTGATGAAACCAAGAGTAAACTCTGGCCTGAATTCCAACCGGCACGTCTGGAGGAAACCTGGCACCATCCGTACAGTGAAGCATGGTGGTGCCCAAAAAAGGTGTGTGTGTGTGTGTGTGTGTGTAAGTAAAGAAATAAAACAACAGTAAAAAGACATTTGAAAAAAGAGTAGCAAGGCTATATACAGACACCTGTTAGTCAGGCTTATTGAGGTAGTAGGTATCGTTAAAGTGACTGTGCATATACACAAACACAGAGTAGCAGAAGCGTAAAAAGAGGGGTTGGCGGGTGGTGGGACACAATGCTTTGCACACTCTTGGCATTCTCTCAACCAGCTTCATGAGATAGTCACCTGGATTGCATTTCAATTAACAGGTGTGTCTTAAGCTAATTTGTGGAATTTCTTTCCTTCTTCGCCGGGTCTTGCTTGTTAGTGCAGAATAACTGATGACTTTACTATCTCTGAAGAGTGCTCTGAAATTGGAGTAGATTGCTAGCCAGAGTGAATTTGCAAATACGAGAGATGCTAACTGGATAAGTCGTTCAGCATAGCTAGCTATCTAGCTAGCAAAGTGATCGTCTTTTATTGCTAGCTAACCAAATGGCACGTACATCTCTTGCTGTAGCCAATGAAAAACGATATGAGGACAGCCACCCACT
Organism: Oncorhynchus mykiss; assembly: GCF_013265735.2. Classification (NCBI taxonomy): domain Eukaryota; kingdom Metazoa; phylum Chordata; class Actinopteri; order Salmoniformes; family Salmonidae; genus Oncorhynchus; species Oncorhynchus mykiss. The sequence goes on along the minus strand of NC_050570.1, from coordinate 867,494 downwards.
CCTCCACTGACATGACGTCCTCCTAGCTGCTAGCAAGCTAACATTAGGCTCTGTGTTTTTAACTTGCTACATAAATAGATACGGTAGCATATTAGCCAAAGTTGGTTTTGTAGCATAAACTGGAAATGTGGTATTTTGGACTGATATTATCTGGAAAGTAGTTAAAACGCTGTCAGTTCCACTTTAAGGGTGGATGCATTAAGTCTCCAATATCTTATTTTTTGGGGTTGTTGTGCCGAGATCCAGATCTATCTACACTCGGACGTGGTCAGATATGACTGGGGCGTGGTCAGATATGACTGGGGCGTGGTCAGATATGACTGGGGCGTGGTCAGATATGACTGGGGCGTGGGTCAGATATGACTGGGGCGTGGTCAGATATGACTAGGGCGTGGTCAGATATGACTGGGGCGTGGTCAGATATGACTGGGGCGTGGTCAGATATGACTGGGGCGTGGTCAGATATGACTGGGGCGTGGGTCAGATATGACTGGGGCGTGGTCAGATATGACTGGGGCGTGGTCAGATATGATTGTGGCGTGGGTCAGATATGACTGGGGCGTGGTCAGATATGACTGGGGCGTGGTCAGATATGACTGGGGTGTGGTCAGATATGACTGGGGCGTGGGTCAGATATGACTGGGGCGTGGTCAGATATGACTGGGGCGTGGTCAGATATGACTGGAGCGTCGGTCAGATATGACTGGGGCGTGGTCAGATATGACTGGGGCGTGGTCAGATATGACTGGGGCGTGGTCAGATATGACTGGGGCGTGGTCAGATATGACTGGGGCGTGGTCAGATATGACTGGGGCGTGGGTCAGATATGACTGGGGCGTGGTCAGATATGACTGGGGCGTGGTCAGATATGACTGGGGTGTGGTCAGATATGACTGGGGCGTGGGTCAGATATGACTGGGGCGTGGTCAGATATGACTGGGGCGTGGTCAGATATGACTGGGGCGTGGGTCAGATATGACTGGGGCGTGGTCAGATATGACTGGGGTGTGGTCAGATATGACTGGGGCGTGGGTCAGATATGACTGGGGCGTGGTCAGATATGACTGGGGCGTGGTCAGATATGACTGGGGCGTGGGTCAGATATGACTGGGGCGTGGGTCAGATATGACTGGGGCGTGGTCAGATATGACTGGGGCGTGGGTCAGATATGACTGGAGCGTGGTCAGATATGACTGGGGCGTGGTCAGATATGACTGGGGCGTGGGTCAGATATGACTGGGGCGTGGTCAGATATGACTGGGGCGTGGGTCAGATATGACTGGGGCGTGGGTCAGATATGACTGGGGCGTGGTCAGATATGACTGGGGCGTGGTCAGATATGACTGGGGCGTGGTCAGATATGACTGGGGCGTGGTCAGATATGACTGGGGTGTGGTCAGATATGACTGGGGCGTGGTCAGATATGACTGGGGCGTGGTCAGATATGACTGGGGTGTGGTCAGATATGACTGGGGCGTGGTCAGATATGACTGGGGCGTTTTTGTTTATAAGGATGACACTGCCTCTTTTGTTTGAACTAAAAGAAGAAAATTAAGTTTAGCATGCTCTGTTGCAGATAAATGTATCTTGTAAAATTTGCAATTGAAACCTGTTCCTTTTTGAAGAATGTTAGAATTGTCTTCCACTTGACTATAGAAAGCCCTCTTGTTGATAGTAAAGTCGAATTAAAATGAAAACAGTTGAAATTATGGAATTTTCTGACTTTCAGCACCATGAGCTGTCCATTTCCGATGCAAATAGCCCGGGTAGCCATTTGATTAGATGTTCAGGAGTCTTGTGGCTTGGGGGTAGAAGCTGTTAAGAAGCCTTTTGTACCTAGACTTGGTGCTTGGTACCGCTTGCCGTGTGGTAACAGAGAGAACAGTCTATTACTAGGGTGGCTGGAGTCTTTGACACATTTTTGGGCCTTCCTCTGACACTGCCTGGTAGAGAGGTCCTGGATGGCAGGAAGCTTGGCCCCAGTGATGTACTGGGCCGTACGCATTACTTCGTTAATATTAGATTTCGTGCACCAGCTGTTTACAAATATACATAAACCGCCACCCCTTGTCTTACCGGAGGCAGCTTTTCTTTCCGGGGGCAGCGTAAACCCAGCCAGCTATCCATGTCATCGTTCAGCCACGACTCTGTGAAACATAAGATATTACAGTTTGTAATGTCCTGTTGGTAGAATATTCGTGATCATAGCTCCTCCATTTTGTTATCCAATGATTCGTTGGCTAATAAGACTGATGGTAGAGGCAGATTACCCACTTGCAGTCGGATCCTTACAAGGCACCCCGACCTACGACCCCGATATCTCTGTCTCTTCTTCATGCGAATCACAGGGATTTGGGCCTTGTCGGGTGTCTGAAGTAAATCCTTTGTTAAAAATCTTTGTCCAGCACAAGGTGAGTAATCGCTGTCCTGATATCCAGAAGCTCTTTTTGGTCATAAGAGACGGTGGCAGAAACATTATGTACATCCTACTGCTGCTGCCATCAGTTACTGTCTGTCTCTTTCACACACACTCTCTGAGAGAAACGCAGGGGCTCCCCCCAGGACACTTGTCAGCCTGTCTCCAGACCAGACTAGCAGGAACAGGTTGTAGGTATGTTGGAGGAGCAACAGCTGCTCTCTAGCTTCCTGACATCCCAGGTGAGCTGGTCTTGCTACAGTTACTGAGAGTCTGTCTGTGGGCTCTACGGGGCTCATTGTTTTAAGTGGTATTGTTTCTGTGTCCTGAAGGCTGTTGAGGTCACAGCTGTGAGATGACCGAGGGGAGTGTTGCCTGTAAGATAAATCCTCTTCAACCCCCTAGAGAAGCACGTCTGTTGAATGTGAGAAATCCTCTTCAACCCCCTAGAGAAGAACGTCAGATAAAAACACAATATAACAGAAAAAACACAGTGATCTCCCGAAGTATTGGGACAGTGACAATTTGTTTAGGCTCTGTACTCCATCACTTTGGATTTGAAAAGACTCAATGAATATGAGGTTCAAGTGCAGACTGTCATCCATATTGGGTATATATATAACTATATATAACATATATATATAACTGTTTAGAAACTAAAGCACCTTTTGTACACAGAATATAATGTAGAATAGAACACTAATACATTCATGTGGAAGCTACTGTGATTATGGATAATCCTGAATGAATCGTCAATAATGATGCATGAGGAAGAGCCTTATTCTAACCCCTTATTCTAACACAAATATTCTAACCCCTAAGACATGCTAACCTCTCACCATTACCAATAACAGGGAGTGGTTAGCATTTTATATCGTACCCCCAAGACATGCTAACCTCTCACCATTACAATAACAGGGGAGGTTAGCATTATATATCATACCTCCAAGACATGCTAACCTCTCACCATTACAATAACAGTGGAGGTTAGCATTTTATATCGTACCCCCAAGACATGCTAACCTCTCACCATTACAATAACAGGGGAGGTTAGCATTATATATCATACCTCCAAGACATAGTAACCTCTCACCATTACCAATAACAGGGGAGGTTAGCATTTTATATCGTACCCCCAAGACATGCTAACCTCTCACCATTACCAATAACAGGGGAGGTTAGCATTTTATATCGTACCCCCAAGACATGCTAACCTCTCACCATTACAATAACAGGGGAGGTTAGCATTTTATATCGTACCCCCAAGACATAGTAACCTCTCACCATTACAATAACAGGGGAGGTTAGCATTTTATATCATACCCCTAAGACATGCTAACCTCTCACCACAGACAGTTGCTTCTCAAATGGCACCCTATTCCCTATATAGTGCACTACATTTGACAAGGGCCCATTGAGCTCTGGTAAATAGTAATGTAGGGAATATTTGGGACACAGTCCATAGTTTCACCACTAGGAGGCAGTGTTGAAATGCCTAAAGGTGAATGGGAGGGTCACTGTTGACCTGTTTTGGACTTCAGTCTTATTGATAGGAGCAAAAATAGTTTTGGTTCTGAATTAAAAGGGCCAATTATTATAATTGTTTTGACTTTATACCGATTTTTATTTGAGGTGTTTTATACTTTTTGTGTGGTTGGGTTTTATACTGAGATTTAATGATTTGTTTTAATGTTTGTTTTATTAAACACTAACTGTGGATGACACAGTTGAGGTCCCTAACTGAATGTAAGCCTGTCTCTCTCAATGTTATATAAACTGATTGAGTCATTCACATGTAACGCCTCACGTTTCATTCCCAGAAAACAACATTGGACCAATTCCCTTTTGAACACATTAAGTTGCTCACTTTACTGGACTCTGTGGATATGGACTGTAGTGCAAAGTTTCCAACATGTTCTCTGTGAAGGGGAAAGGGGAGAGGTCGAGGGGGAGAGGGCAAGGGGAGGGGGGGGAGAGGGCAAGGGGAGGAGGGGAGAGGGCAAGGGGAGGAGGGGAGAGGGCAAGGGGAGGAGGGGAGAGGGAATGGGGAGGAGGGGGAGATGGCAAGGGGAGGAGGGGACAAGGGGAGGAGGGGAGAGGGAATGGGGAGGAGGGGGAGAGGGAATGGGGAGGAGGGGGAGAGGGAATGGGGAGGAGGGGGAGAGGGAATGGGGAGGAGGGGGAGAGGGCATGGGGAGGAGGGGGAGAGGGAATGGGGAGGAGGGGGAGAGGGAATGGGGAGGAGGGGAGAGGGCAAGTGGAGGAGGGGGAGAGGGCATGGGGAGGAGGGGAGAGGGAAAGGGGAGGAGGGGGAGAGGGCAAGGGGAGGAGGGGGAGAGGGTAAGGGGAGGAGGGGGAGAGGGCAAGGGGAGGAGGGGGAGAGGGCAAGGGGAGGAGGGGGAGAGGGCATGGGGAGGAGGGGAGAGGGCGAGGGGAGGAGGGGAGAGGGCAAGGGGAGGAGGGGAGGAGGGGAGGAGGGGGAGAGGGCATGGGGAGGAGGGGAGAGGGCAAGGGGAGGAGGGGGAGAGGGCAAGGGGAGGAGGGGAGAGGGCGAGGGGAGGAGGGGAGAGGGCAAGGGGAGGAGGGGAGGAGGGGAGAAGACAAGGGGAGGAGGGGGAGAGGGAATGGGGAGGAGGGGAAGGAGGGGGAGAGGGAAATAGTTTTTCCCCCTCATCATTCTATACACAATACCCCATAATGACAAAGCAAAAACAGGTTTTTAGAATAAATCAACTGAAATATCACATTTACATAAGTATTCAGACCCTTTACTCAGTACTTTGTTAAAGCGCTTTTGGCAGTGATGACAGCCTAGAGTTTTCTTTGGCATGACACTACAAGCTTGGCACACCTGTATTTGGGGAGTTTCTCCCATTCTTCTCTGCAGATCCTCTCAAGCTCTGTCAGGTTGGATGGGGAGCGTCGCTGCACAGCTATTTTCATCAGGGATCTCACTGTACTTTGCTCCGTTCAGCTTTCTCTTGATCCTGACTAGTCTCCCAGTCCCGGCCGCTGAAAAACATCTCCACAGCATGATGCTGCCACCACCATCCTTCACTGTAGGGATGGTGCCAGGTTTCCTTTAGATGTGACACTTGGCATTCAGGCCAATGAGTTTATTCTTGGTTTCATTAGATCAGAGAATATTTAGGTGCCTTTTGGCAAACTCCAAGCGGTCTGTCGTGTCCTTTTAGTGAGGAGTAGCTTCCGTCTGGCCACTCTACCTGATTTGGTGGAGTGCTCTCTTTCTCCCTCCAGGTCTTGTTAGTTTAGTACCAGCCTTAACCTGGTCTCTTTCTCCCTCCAGGTCTTGTTAGTTTAGTACCAGCCTTAACCTGGTCTCTTCCTCCCTCCAGGTCTGGTTAGTTAACCTGGTCTCTTCCTCCCTCCAGGTCTGGTTAGTGTAGTACCAGCCTTAACCTGGTCTCTTCCTCCCTCCAGGTCTTGTTAGTTTAGTACCAGCCTTAACCTGGTCTCTTCCTCCCTCCAGGTCTGGTTGGTTTAGTACCAGCCTTAACCTGGTCTCTTCCTCCCTCCAGGTCTTGTTAGTTTAGTACCAGCCTTAACCTGGTCTATTCCTCACTCCAGGTCTGGTTGGTTTAGTACCAGCCTTAACCTGGTCTCTTCCTCCCTCCAGGTCTTGTTAGTTTAGTACCAGCCTTAACCTGGTCTCTTCCTTCCTCCATGTCTGGTTAGTTAACCTGGTCTCTTCCTCCCTCCAGGTCTTGTTAGTGTAGTACCAGCCTTAACCTGGTCTCTTCCTCCCTCCAGGTCTGGTTGGTTTAGTACCAGCCTTAACCTGGTCTCTTCCTCCCTCCAGGTCTGGTTGGTTTAGTACCAGCCTTAACCTGGTCTCTTCCTTCCTCCATGTCTGGTTAGTTACTCTGGTCTCTTCCTCCCTCCAGGTCTGGTTAGTTTAGTACCAGCCTTAACCTGGTCTCTTCCTCCCTCCAGGTCTGGTTGGTTTAGTACAAGCCTTAACCTGGTCTCTTCCTTCCTCCATGTCTGGTTAGTTAACCTGGTCTCTTCCTCCCTCCAGGTCTTGTTAGTGTAGTACCAGCCTTAACCTGGTATCTTCCTCCCTCCAGGTCTTGTTAGTGTAGTACCAGCCTTAACCTGGTCTCTTCCTCCCTCCAGGTCTGGTTGGTTTAGTACCAGCCTTAACCTGGGCTCTTCCTCCCTCCAGGTCTTGTTAGTTTAGTACCAGCCTTAAACTGGTCTCTTGTCCTTCCTCCCTCCAGGTCTTGTTAGATTTGTACCAGCCTTAACCTGGTCTCTTCCTCCCTCCAGGTCTGGTTGGTTTAGTACCAGCCTTAACCTGGTCTCTTCCTCCCTCCAGGTCTTGTTAGTTTAGTACCAGCCTTAACCTGGTCTCTTCCTCCCTCCAGGTCTGGTTAGTTTAGTACCAGCCTTAACCTGGTCTCTTCCTCCCTCCAGGTCTGGTTAGTTTAGTACCAGCCTTAACCTGGTCTCTTCCTCCCTCCAGGTCTGGTTAGTTTAGTACCAGCCTTAACCTGGTCTCTTCCTCCCTCCAGGTCTGGTTAGTTTAGTAAAAGCCTTAACCTGGTCTCTTCCTTCCTCCATGTCTGGTTAGTTAACCTGGTCTCTTCCTCCCTCCAGGTCTTGTTAGTGTAGTACCAGCCTTAACCTGGTCTCTTCCTCCCTCTAGGTCTTGTTAGTGTAGTACCAGCCTTAACCTGGTCTCTTCCTCCCTCCAGGTCTTGTTAGTGTAGTACCAGCCTTAACCTGGTATCTTCCTCCCTCCAGGTCTTGTTAGTGTAGTACCAGCCTTAACCTGGTCTCTTCCTCCCTCCAGGTCTTGTTAGTGTAGTACCAGCCTTAACCTGGGCTCTTCCTCCCTCCAGGTCTTGTTAGTTTAGTACCAGCCTTAAACTGGTCTCTTGTCCTTCCTCCCTCCAGGTCTTGTTAGTTTAGTACCAGCCTTAACCTGGTCTCTTCCTCCCTCCAGGTCTGGTTGGTTTAGTACCAGCCTTAACCTGGTCTCTTCTTCCCTCCAGGTCTTGTTAGTGTAGTACCAGCCTTAACCTGGTCTCTTCCTCCCTCCAGGTCTGGTTAGTTTGGTACCAGCCTTAACCTGGTCTCTTCCTCCCTCCAGGTCTGGTTAGTTTAGTACCAGCCTTAACCTGGTCTCTTCCTCCCTCCAGGTCTGGTTAGTTAACCTGGTCTCTTCCTCCCTCCAGGTCTGGTTAGTTTAGTACCAGCCTTAACCTGGTATCTTGTCCTTCCTCCCTCCAGGTCTGGTTGGTTTAGTACCAGCCTTAACCTGGGCTCTTCCTCCCTCCAGGTCTTGTTAGTTTAGTACCAGCCTTAAACTGGTCTCTTGTCCTTCCTCCCTCCAGGTCTTGTTAGATTTGTACCAGCCTTAACCTGGTCTCTTCCTCCCTCCAGGTCTGGTTAGTTTAGTACCAGCCTTAAACTGGTCTCTTGTCCTTCCTCCCTCCAGGTCTTGTTAGATTTGTACCAGCCTTAACCTGGTCTCTTCCTCCCTCCAGGTCTGGTTGGTTTAGTACCAGCCTTAACGTGGTCTCTTCCTCCCTCCAGGTCTTGTTAGTGTAGTACCAGCCTTAACCTGGTCTCTTCCTCCCTCCAGGTCTGGTTGGTTTAGTACCAGCCTTAACCTGGTCTCTTCCTCCCTCCAGGTCTGGTTGGTTTAGTACCAGCCTTAACCTGGTCTCTTCCTTCCTCCATGTCTGGTTAGTTACTCTGGTCTCTTCCTCCCTCCAGGTCTGGTTAGTTTAGTACCAGCCTTAACCTGGTCTCTTCCTCCCTCCAGGTCTGGTTGGTTTAGTACAAGCCTTAACCTGGTCTCTTCCTTCCTCCATGTCTGGTTAGTTAACCTGGTCTCTTCCTCCCTCCAGGTCTTGTTAGTGTAGTACCAGCCTTAACCTGGTATCTTCCTCCCTCCAGGTCTTGTTAGTGTAGTACCAGCCTTAACCTGGTCTCTTCCTCCCTCCAGGTCTGGTTGGTTTAGTACCAGCCTTAACCTGGGCTCTTCCTCCCTCCAGGTCTTGTTAGTTTAGTACCAGCCTTAAACTGGTCTCTTGTCCTTCCTCCCTCCAGGTCTTGTTAGATTTGTACCAGCCTTAACCTGGTCTCTTCCTCCCTCCAGGTCTGGTTGGTTTAGTACCAGCCTTAACCTGGTCTCTTCCTCCCTCCAGGTCTTGTTAGTTTAGTACCAGCCTTAACCTGGTCTCTTCCTCCCTCCAGGTCTGGTTAGTTTAGTACCAGCCTTAACCTGGTCTCTTCCTCCCTCCAGGTCTGGTTAGTTTAGTACCAGCCTTAACCTGGTCTCTTCCTCCCTCCAGGTCTGGTTAGTTTAGTACCAGCCTTAACCTGGTCTCTTCCTCCCTCCAGGTCTGGTTAGTTTAGTAAAAGCCTTAACCTGGTCTCTTCCTTCCTCCATGTCTGGTTAGTTAACCTGGTCTCTTCCTCCCTCCAGGTCTTGTTAGTGTAGTACCAGCCTTAACCTGGTCTCTTCCTCCCTCTAGGTCTTGTTAGTGTAGTACCAGCCTTAACCTGGTCTCTTCCTCCCTCCAGGTCTTGTTAGTGTAGTACCAGCCTTAACCTGGTATCTTCCTCCCTCCAGGTCTTGTTAGTGTAGTACCAGCCTTAACCTGGTCTCTTCCTCCCTCCAGGTCTTGTTAGTGTAGTACCAGCCTTAACCTGGGCTCTTCCTCCCTCCAGGTCTTGTTAGTTTAGTACCAGCCTTAAACTGGTCTCTTGTCCTTCCTCCCTCCAGGTCTTGTTAGATTTGTACCAGCCTTAACCTGGTCTCTTTCCTCCCTCCAGGTCTGGTTAGTTTAGTACCAGCCTTAACCTGGTCTCTTCCTCCCTCCAGGTCTGGTTGGTTTAGTACCAGCCTTAACCTGGTCTCTTCTTCCCTCCAGGTCTTGTTAGTGTAGTACCAGCCTTAACCTGGTCTCTTCCTCCCTCCAGGTCTGGTTAGTTTGGTACCAGCCTTAACCTGGTCTCTTCCTCCCTCCAGGTCTGGTTAGTTTAGTACCAGCCTTAACCTGGTCTCTTCCTCCCTCCAGGTCTGGTTAGTTAACCTGGTCTCTTCCTCCCTCCAGGTCTGGTTAGTTTAGTACCAGCCTTAACCTGGTATCTTGTCCTTCCTCCCTCCAGGTCTGGTTGGTTTAGTACCAGCCTTAACCTGGGCTCTTCCTCCCTCCAGGTCTTGTTAGTTTAGTACCAGCCTTAAACTGGTCTCTTGTCCTTCCTCCCTCCAGGTCTTGTTAGATTTGTACCAGCCTTAACCTGGTCTCTTCCTCCCTCCAGGTCTGGTTAGTTTAGTACCAGCCTTAAACTGGTCTCTTGTCCTTCCTCCCTCCAGGTCTTGTTAGATTTGTACCAGCCTTAACCTGGTCTCTTCCTCCCTCCAGGTCTTGTTAGTGTAGTACCAGCCTTAACCTGGTATCTTCCTCCCTCCAGGTCTTGTTAGTGTAGTACCAGCCTTAACCTGGTCTCTTCCTCCCTCCAGGTCTGGTTGGTTTAGTACCAGCCTTAACCTGGGCTCTTCCTCCCTCCAGGTCTTGTTAGTTTAGTACCAGCCTTAAACTGGTCTCTTGTCCTTCCTCCCTCCAGGTCTTGTTAGATTTGTACCAGCCTTAACCTGGTCTCTTCCTCCCTCCAGGTCTGGTTGGTTTAGTACCAGCCTTAACCTGGTCTCTTCCTCCCTCCAGGTCTTGTTAGTTTAGTACCAGCCTTAACCTGGTCTCTTCCTCCCTCCAGGTCTGGTTAGTTTAGTACCAGCCTTAACCTGGTCTCTTCCTCCCTCCAGGTCTGGTTAGTTTAGTACCAGCCTTAACCTGGTCTCTTCCTCCCTCCAGGTCTGGTTAGTTTAGTACCAGCCTTAACCTGGTCTCTTCCTCCCTCCAGGTCTGGTTAGTTTAGTAAAAGCCTTAACCTGGTCTCTTCCTTCCTCCATGTCTGGTTAGTTAACCTGGTCTCTTCCTCCCTCCAGGTCTTGTTAGTGTAGTACCAGCCTTAACCTGGTCTCTTCCTCCCTCTAGGTCTTGTTAGTGTAGTACCAGCCTTAACCTGGTCTCTTCCTCCCTCCAGGTCTTGTTAGTGTAGTACCAGCCTTAACCTGGTATCTTCCTCCCTCCAGGTCTTGTTAGTGTAGTACCAGCCTTAACCTGGTCTCTTCCTCCCTCCAGGTCTTGTTAGTGTAGTACCAGCCTTAACCTGGGCTCTTCCTCCCTCCAGGTCTTGTTAGTTTAGTACCAGCCTTAAACTGGTCTCTTGTCCTTCCTCCCTCCAGGTCTTGTTAGATTTGTACCAGCCTTAACCTGGTCTCTTCCTCCCTCCAGGTCTGGTTAGTTTAGTACCAGCCTTAACCTGGTCTCTTCCTCCCTCCAGGTCTGGTTGGTTTAGTACCAGCCTTAACCTGGTCTCTTCTTCCCTCCAGGTCTTGTTAGTGTAGTACCAGCCTTAACCTGGTCTCTTCCTCCCTCCAGGTCTGGTTAGTTTGGTACCAGCCTTAACCTGGTCTCTTCCTCCCTCCAGGTCTGGTTAGTTTAGTACCAGCCTTAACCTGGTCTCTTCCTCCCTCCAGGTCTGGTTAGTTAACCTGGTCTCTTCCTCCCTCCAGGTCTGGTTAGTTTAGTACCAGCCTTAACCTGGTATCTTGTCCTTCCTCCCTCCAGGTCTGGTTGGTTTAGTACCAGCCTTAACCTGGGCTCTTCCTCCCTCCAGGTCTTGTTAGTTTAGTACCAGCCTTAAACTGGTCTCTTGTCCTTCCTCCCTCCAGGTCTTGTTAGATTTGTACCAGCCTTAACCTGGTCTCTTCCTCCCTCCAGGTCTGGTTAGTTTAGTACCAGCCTTAAACTGGTCTCTTGTCCTTCCTCCCTCCAGGTCTTGTTAGATTTGTACCAGCCTTAACCTGGTCTCTTCCTCCCTCCAGGTCTGGTTGGTTTAGTACCAGCCTTAACCTGGTCTCTTCCTCCCTCCAGGTCTTGTTAGTTTAGTACCAGCCTTAACCTGGTCTCTTCCTCCCTCCAGGTCTGGTTAGTTTAGTACCAGCCTTAACCTGGTCTCTTCCTCCCTCCAGGTCTGGTTAGTTTAGTACCAGCCTTAACCTGGTCTCTTCCTCCCTCCAGGTCTGGTTAGTTAACCTGGTCTCTTCCTCCCTCCAGGTCTGGTTAGTTTAGTACCAGCCTTAACCTGGTCTCTTCCTCCCTCCAGGTCTTTGACTGTTACTGTAGATGTGGTTGTTTCACCTAGCTATCTTAAGATGAATTCATTAACTAAGTCTCTCTTTAAGAACGCCTGCTAAATTACTACAACGTCAAATATACATGATTCTTCCTTTCTCCAGGTGTCCTAACCTGCTGTCCCTGACCCTGTCTGGCTGCGGGCATATCTCAGACCAGGAAGTGATCTGTGTTCTGCAGAGCTGCAGCCGCCTCCGCTCCCTCCATCTGGAGAACTGTGTCCGGGTCACAGACCTGACCCTGCAGGCCCTGGTGCTCCACGGGGCCGGCCTCCACCAGGTCACAGTGGACTTTTGCCGTAACATTACTCGGGCAGGGCTGCAGATGATCCGGGAAAGACGGCCGGACATTAGGCTGACCGCTGAGAGGAGCGCAGGGATGATACCTGATAGTAAACCTGACAAGAGGAAGCAGCTACCACTCGGACGGAGACTTATGCAGAAGTTCTCCTAATGTTCTCCTGATGACATCACTACAGTTCTCCTGATGAGGCTACAGCTGTGTCTCTATGGGCCCTGGTTAAAAGGAGTGCACTACATGGGGAATAGGGAGCTATTTTGGAATAGAGTGCCATTTGGGAGACAAACCTACTGCTGAAGAAGGTCCTGCAGTTGTCATGATGAGAGGCCATGGTTGTGTCCCAAATGGTACCTTATTCCTTATATAGTGCACTGCTTTAGACCAGAACCCAATATGGACTGCTGAAGGTTCTTCAGTTCTCCTGAGGACCAGAACCCAATATGGACTGCTGGAGGTTCTTCAGTTCTCCTGATGACCAGAACCCAATATGGACTGCTGAAGGTTCTTCAGTTATCCTAATGACCAGAACCCAATATGGACTGCTGAAGGTTCTTCAGTTATCCTAATGACCAGAACCCATTATGGACTGCTGAAGGTTATTCAGTTCTCCTGAGGACCATAGACTTAACCACAGACATCTTCTTCTCAAATAGCACCCTATTCCCTATATAGTGCACTACATTTAACAAGGGCCCATTGAGCTCTGGTAAATAGTAATGTAGGGAATATTTGGGACACAGTCCATAGTTTCACCACTAGGAGGCAGTGTTGAAATGCCTAAAGGTGAATGGGAGGGTCACTGTTGACCTGTTTTGGACTTCAGTCTTATTGATATGAGCAAAAATAGTTTCGGTTCTGAATTAAAAGGGCCAATTATTATAATTGTTTTGACTTTATACCGATTTTTATTTGAGGTGTTTTATACTTTTTGTGTGGTTGGGTTTTATACTGAGATTTAATGATTTGTTTTAATGTTTGTTTTATTAAACACTAACTGTGGATGACACAGTTGAGGTCCCTAACTGAATGTAAGCCTGTCTCTCTCAATGTTATATAAACTGTCATTCACATGTAACGCCTCACGTTTCATTCCCAGAAAACAACAGTGCAGTGCAGGCTATGTTGGACCAATTCCCTTTTGAACACATTAAGTTAGTCACTTTACTGGACTCTGTGGATATGGACTGTAGTGCAGAGTTTCCAACATGTTCTCTGTGAAGGGGAAAGGGGAGAGGTCGAGGGGGAGAGGGCAAGGGGAGGAGGGGGAGAGGGCAAGAGGAGGAGGGGAGAGGGCAAGGGGAGGAGGGGGAGAGGGCAAGGGGGAGAGGGCAAGGGGAAGAGGGGAGAGGGAATGGGGAGGAGGGGGAGAGGGCAAGGGGAGGAGGGGAGAGGGAATGGGGAGGAGGGGGAGAGGGCAAGGGGAGGAGGGGAGAGGGAATGGGGAGGAGGGGGAGAGGGAATGGGGAGGAGGGGGAGAGGGAATGGGGAGGAGGGGAGAGGGAATGGGGAGGAGGGGGAGAGGGAATGGGGAAGAGGGGGAGAGGGAATGGGGAGGAGGGGAGAGGGCATGGGGAGGAGGGGGAGAGGGCAAGGGGAGGAGGGGAGAGGGAATGGGGAGGAGGGGGAGAGGGAATGGGGAGGAGGGGGAGAGGGCAAGGGGAGGAGGGAATGGGGAGGAGGGGGAGAGGGAATGGGGAGGAGGGGGAGAGGGAATGGGGAGGAGGGGGAGAGGGAATGGGGAGGAGGGGGAGAGGGCAAGGGGAGGAGGGGAAGAGGGAATGGGGAGGAGGGGAGAGGGCAAGGGGAGGAGGGGGAGAGGGCATGGGGAGGAGGGGAGAGGGCAAGGGGAGGAGGGGAAGAGGGAATGGGGAGGAGGGGAGAGCGCAAGGGGAGTAGGGGGAGAGGGCATGGGGAGGAGGGGGAGAGGGAAAGGGGAAGAGGGGGAGAGGGCAAGGGGAGGAGGGGAGAGGGAATGGGGAGGAGGGGGAGAGGGCAAGGGGAGGAGGGGAGAGGGAATGGGGAGGAGGGGGAGAGGGAATGGGGAGGAGGGGGAGAGGGCAAGGGGAGGAGGGAATGGGGAGGAGGGGGAGAGGGAATGGGGAGGAGGGGGAGAGGGAATGGGGAGGAGGGGGAGAGGGAATGGGGAGGAGGGGGAGAGGGAATGGGGAGGAGGGGGAGAGGGAATGGGGAAGAGGGGGAGAGGGAATGGGGAGGAGGGGAGAGGGCATGGGGAGGAGGGGGAGAGGGCATGGGGAGGAAGGGGAGAGGGCAAGGGGAGGAGGGGAAGAGGGAATGGGGAGGAGGGGAGAGGGCAAGGGGAGGAGGGGGAGAGGGCATGGGGAGGAGGGGAGAGGGCAAGGGGAGGAGGGGAAGAGGGAATGGGGAGGAGGGGAGAGGGCAAGGGGAGGAGGGGGAGAGGGCATGGGGAGGAGGGGAGAGGGCAAGGGGAGGAGGGGGAGAGGGCATGGGTAGGAAGGGGAGAGGGCAAGGGGAGGAGGGGGAGAGGGCAAGGGGAGGAGGGGGAGAGGGCAAGGGGAGGAGGGGAGAGGGCAAGGGGAGGAGGGGAGAGGGCAAGGGGAGGAAAATGGGGAGAGGGCAATGGGAGGAGGGGGAGAGGGCAAGGGGAGGAGGGGGAAAGGGCAAGGGGAGGAGGGGAGAAGACAAGGGGAGGAGGGGGAGAGGGAATGGGGAGGAGGGAAGAAGACAAGGGGAGGAGGGGGAGAGGGAATGGGGAGGAGGGGAAGGAGGGGGAGAGGGAAATAGTTTTTCCCCCTCATCATTCTATACACAATACCCCATAATGACAAAGCAAAAACAGGTTTTTAGAATAAATCAACTGAAATATCACATTTACATAAGTATTCAGACCCTTTACTCAGTACTTTGTTAAAGCGCTTTTGGCAGTGATGACAGCCTAGAGTTTTCTTTGGCATGACACTACAAGCTTGGCACACCTGTATTTGGGGAGTTTCTCCCATTCTTCTCTGCAGATCCTCTCAAGCTCTGTCAGGTTGGATGGGGAGCGTCGCTGCACAGCTATTTTCATCAGGGATCTCACTGTACTTTGCTCCGTTCAGCTTTCTCTTGATCCTGACTAGTCTCCCAGTCCCGGCCGCTGAAAAACATCTCCACAGCATGATGCTGCCACCACCATCCTTCACTGTAGGGATGGTGCCAGGTTTCCTTTAGATGTGACACTTGGCATTCAGGCCAATGAGTTTATTCTTGGTTTCATTAGATCAGAGAATATTTAGGTGCCTTTTGGCACCTAAAGCGGTCTGTCGTGTCCTTTTAGTGAGGAGTAGCTTCCGTCTGGCCACTCTACCTCATTTGGTGGAGTGCTGCAGAGATGTATGTCCTTCTGGAAGGCTCTCCCTTCTCCACAGAGGAACTCTGGAGCTCTGTCATAGTGAATAAGGTATTTCTGTTTTATATTTCTAGTACATTTTGTAAAAAAAAATGCACTTTGTCATTATAAGGTATTGTGATGTCATTATGGGCGATTGTGATGTCTGGCAGTCTCTATGGGGGTGCCACAGGGTTCAATTCTTGGACCGACTCTCTTCTCTGTATACATCAATGAGGTCGCTCTTGCTGCTGGTGAGTCTCTGATCCACCTCTATGCAGACGACACCATTCTGCATACTTCTGGCCCTTCTTTGGATACTGTGTTAACAACCCTCCAGGCAAGCTTCAATGCCATACAACTCTCCTTCCGTGGCCTCCAATTGCTCTTAAATACAAGTAAAACTAAATGCATGCTCTTCAACCGATCGCTACCTGTACCTACCCGCCTGTCCAACATTACTACTCTGGACGGCTCCGACTTAGAATACGTGGACAACTACAAATACTTAGGTGTCTGGTTAGACTGTAAACTCTCCTTCCAGACCCATATCAAACATCTCCAATCCAAAGTTAAATCTAGAATTGGCTTCCTATTTCGCAACAAAGCATCCTTCACTCATGCTGCCAAACATACCCTTGTAAAACTGACCATCCTACCAATCCTCGACTTTGGCGATGTCATTTACAAAATAGCCTCCAATACCCTACTCAACAAATTGGATGCAGTCTATCACAGTGCAATCTGTTTTGTCACCAAAGCCCCATATACTACCCACCATTGCGACCTGTACGCTCTCGTTGGCTGGCACTCGCTTCATACTCGTCGCCAAACCCACTGGCTCCATGTCATCTACAAGACCCTGCTAGGTAAAGTCCCCCCTTATCTCAGCTCGCTGGTCACCATTGCATCTCCCACCTGTAGCACACGCTCCAGCAGGTATATCTCTCTAGTCACCCCCAAAACCAATTCTTTCTTTGGCCGCCTCTCCTTCCAGTTCTCTGCTGCCAATGACTGGAACGAACTACAAAAATCTCTGAAACTGGAAACACTTATCTCCCTCACTAGCTTTAAGCACCAGCTGTCAGAGCAGCTCACAGATTACTGCACCTGTACATAGCCCACCTATAATTTAGCCCAAACAACTTCCCTACTGTATTTTATTTATTTATTTATTTTGCTCCTTTGCACCCCATAATTTTTATTTCTACTTTGCACTTTCTCCCATTGCAAATCTACCATTCCAGTGTTTTACTTGCTATATTGTATCTACTTTGCCACCATGGCCTTTTTGCCTTTACCTCCCTTATCTCACCTCATTTGCTCACATTGTATATAGACTTGTTTATACTGTATTATTGACTGTATGTTTGTTTTACTCCATGTGTAACTCTGTGTCGTTGTATGTGTCGAACTGCTTTGCTTTATCTTGGCCAGGTCACAATTGTAAATGAGAACTTGTTCTCAACTTGCCTACCTGGTTAAATAAAGGTGAAATAAAATAAAATAAAATACAATTATGGGAGGTTGTGATGTCATTATGGGGGGTTTAGATTGATGAGGAAAAACATTGATTTAATCCCTTTTAGAATAAGGCTGTAACGTAACAAAATGTGAAAGTCAAGGGGTCTGAATACTTTCTGAAGGCACTCTGTATGTATAGGTTGTTCAGTGTAATATTAATACAATGTATTTACATAGTGCTTTTCAAGGACCCAGCATCGCTTAACAGCCTTAAGAGTCTATTGACACACCCTTGTATAGGCATCCGCCTATATAGGCCTTCTGTGCCTTCTGTGCTACAGTGGTGTTTGTCTTTTCACAAAAAAATGTCTGTAGCGTCCGAATGGTTTGGCTGTTTTGCTCTACGACCCCCACAACCCCAATGGGACTCCTCCTCTGAAGTCGATAATTCTAATGCTGCAACCTCTGTCTGAAACAAACTGATATGACCCCACTGTGGAATGGGGAGGCTCTCACAAACACGATGGTGTTCTCCATGTTCCTCTACGACCCCCACAAGTGTCACGGGACTCTGAAGGTGACCCGTACAAATGTAGGAAGTAGTGTCACGGGACTCTGAAGGTGACCCGTACAAATGTAGGAAGTAGTGTCACGGGACTTTGAAGGTGACCCGTACAAATGTAGGAAGTAGTGTCACGGGACTCTGAAGGTGACCCGTACAAATGTAGGAAGTAGTGTCTACAAATGTAGGAAGTAGTGTCACGGGACTCTGAAGGTGACCCGTACAAATGTAGGAAGTAGTGTCACAGGACTCTGAAGGTGACCCGTACAAATGTAGGAAGTAGTTTTGTGTCATCAAAAAAAGGGTTAAAAAATGTGCAAAAAAATATGGATATTTCCTCAGCTTTATTATATGTTTTAGACACAGGAGAGACACTTTTTTGCCATTAATATGAATGTGTTATTCAATGCGTTTCTATTGGCTATAGTAGTATGACCATCTTAACATATTATTTTATCTTAGTACCAGCCTTAACCTGGTATCTTGTCCTTCCTCCCTCCAGGTCTGGTTAGTTTAGTATTAGCCTTAACCTGGTCTCTTCCTCCCTCCAGGTCTGGTTAGTTTAGTACCAGCCTTAACCTGGTATCTTGTCCTTCCTCCCTCCAGGTCTTGTTAGTTTAGTACCAGCCTTAACCTTGTGTCTTCCTCCCTCCAGGTCTTGTTAGTTTAGTACCAGCCTTAACCTGGTCTCTTCCTCCCTCCAGGTCTTGTTAGTTTAGTACCAGCCTTAACCTGGTCTCTTTCTCCCTCCAGGTCTTGTTAGTTTAGTACCAGCCTTAACCTGGTCTCTTCCTCCCTCCAGGTCTGGTTAGTTAACCTGGTCTCTTCCTCCCTCCAGGTCTGGTTAGTGTAGTACCAGCCTTAACCTGGTCTCTTCCTCCCTCCAGGTCTTGTTAGTTTAGTACCAGCCTTAACCTGGTCTCTTTCTCCCTCCAGGTCTTGTTAGTTTAGTACCAGCCTTAACCTGGTCTCTTCCTCCCTCCAGGTCTGGTTAGTTAACCTGGTCTCTTCCTCCCTCCAGGTCTGGTTAGTGTAGTACCAGCCTTAACCTGGTCTCTTCCTCCCTCCAGGTCTTGTTAGTGTAGTACCAGCCTTAACCTGGTCTCTTCCTCCCTCCAGGTCTTGTTAGTTTAGTACCAGCCTTAACCTGGTCTCTTCCTCCCTCCAGGTCTGGTTGGTTTAGTACCAGCCTTAACCTGGTCTCTTCCTCCCTCCAGGTCTTGTTAGTTTAGTACCAGCCTTAACCTGGTCTCTTCCTCCCTCCAGGTCTTGTTAGTTTAGTACCAGCCTTAACCTGGTCTCTTCCTTCTTCCATGTTTGGTTAGTTAACTTGGTCTCTTCCTCCCTCCAGGTCTTGTTAGTGTAGTACCAGCCTTAACCTGGTCTCTTCCTCCCTCCAGGTCTGGTTGGTTTAGTACCAGCCTTAACCTGGTCTCTTCCTCCCTCCAGGTCTGGTTGGTTTAGTACCAGCCTTAACCTGGTCTCTTCCTTCCTCCATGTCTGGTTAGTTAACCTGGTCTCTTCCTCCCTCCAGGTCTTGTTAGTGTAGTACCAGCCTTAACCTGGTCTCTTCCTCCCTCCAGGTCTTGTTAGTGTAGTACCAGCCTTAACCTGGTCTCTTCCTCCCTCCAGGTCTGGTTGGTTTAGTACCAGCCTTAACCTGTTCTCTTCCTCCCTCCAGGTCTGGTTAGTTTAGTACCAGCCTTAACCTGGTCTCTTCCTCCCTCCAGGTCTGGTTGGTTTAGTACCAGCCTTAACCTGGTCTCTTCCTCCCTCCAGGTCTGGTTAGTTTAGTACCAGCCTTAACCTGGTCTCTTGTCCTTCCTCCCTCCAGGTCTTGTTGGTTTAGTACCAGCCTTAACCTGGTCTCTTCCTCCCTCCAGGTCTTTTTAGTTTAGTACAAGCCTTAACCTGGTCTCTTCCTTCCTCCATGTCTGGTTAGTTAACCTGGTCTCTTCCTCCCTCCAGGTCTTGTTAGTGTAGTACCAGCCTTAACCTGGTCTCTTCCCCCCCCCCCCCCCTAGGTCTTGTTAGTGTAGTACCAGCCTTAACCTGGTCTCTTCCTCCCTCCAGGTCTTGTTAGTGTAGTACCAGCCTTAACCTGGTATCTTCCTCCCTCCAGGTCTTGTTAGTGTAGTACCAGCCTTAACCTGGTCTCTTCCTCCCTCCAGGTCTGGTTGGTTTAGTACCAGCCTTAACCTGGGCTCTTCCTCCCTCCAGGCCTTGTTAGTTTAGTACCAGCCTTAAACTGGTCTCTTGTCCTTCCTCCCTCCAGGTCTTGTTAGATTTGTACCAGCCTTAACCTGGTCTCTTCGTCCCTCCAGGTCTGGTTAGTTTAGTACCAGCCTTAACCTGGTCTCTTCCTCCCTCCAGGTCTGGTTGGTTTAGTACCAGCCTTAACCTGGTCTCTTCCTCCCTCCAGGTCTTGTTAGTGTAGTACCAGCCTTAACCTGGTCTCTTCCTCCCTCCAGGTCTGGTTAGTTTAGTACCAGCCTTAACCTGGTCTCTTCCTCCCTCCAGGTCTGGTTAGTTTAGTACCAGCCTTAACCTGGTCTCTTCCTCCCTCCAGGTCTGGTTAGTTAACCTGGTCTCTTCCTCCCTCCAGGTCTGGTTAGTTTAGTACCAGCCTTAACCTGGTCTCTTCCTCCCTCCAGGTCTTTGACTGTTACTGTAGATCATGTTATGTATGCTTTATTTACCACACTATTTACCTACTAGCACTAACTTTTCTGATACCGTCTTTATTGAGGAAAACATTACTACGTACTGTGATTATGTGGTTGTTTCACCTAGCTATCTTAAGATGAATTCATTAACTAAGTCTCTCTTTAAGAACGCCTGCTAAATTACTACAATGTCAAATATACATGATTCTTCCTTTCTCCAGGTGTCCTAACCTGCTGTCCCTGACCCTGTCTGGCTGCGGGCATATCTCAGACCAGGAAGTGATCTGTGTTCTGCAGAGCTGCAGCCGCCTCCGCTCCCTCCATCTGGAGAACTGTGTCCGGGTCACAGACCTGACCCTGCAGGCCCTGGTGCTCCACGGGGCCGGCCTCCACCAGGTCACAGTGGACTTCTGCCGTAATGTTACCCAGGCAGGGCTGGAGATGATCCGGGAAAGACGGCCGGACATTAGGCTGACCGCTGAGAGGAGCGCAGGGATGATACCTGATAGTAAACCGGACAAGAGGACGCAGCTACCACTCAGACGGAGACTTATGCAGAAGGTCCTAATGTTCTCCTGAGGACATCACTACAGTTCCCCTGATGAGGCTGTGTCTCTATGGGCCCTGGTTAAAAAGAGTGCACTACATGGGGAATAGGGAGCTATTTAGGAATAGAGTGCCATTTGGGAGACAAACCTACTGCTGAAGAAGGTCCTGCAGTTGTCATGATGAGAGGCCATGGTTGTGTCCCAAATGGTACCTTATTCCTTATATAGTGCACTGCTTTAGACCAGAACCCAATATGGACTGCTGAAGGTTCTTCAGTTCTCCTGATGACCATAGACTTAACCACAGACATCTTCTTCTCAAATAGCACCCTATTCCCTATATAGTGCACTACATTTGACAAGGGCCCATTGAGCTCTGGTAAATAGTAATGTAGGGAATATTTGGGACACAGTCCATAATTTCACCACTAGGAGGCAGTGTTGAAATGCCTTAAGGTGAATGGGAGGGTCACTGTTGACCTGTTTTGGACTTCAGTCTTATTGATAGGAGCAAAAATAGTTTTGGTTCTGAATTAAAAGGGCCAATTATTATAATTGTTTTGACTTTATACCGATTTTTATTTGAGGTGTTTTATACTTTTTGTGTGGTTGGGTTTTATACTGAGATTTAATGATTTGTTTTAATGTTTGTTTTATTAAACACTAACTGTGGATGACACAGTTGAGGTCCCTAACTGAATGTAAGCCTGTCTCTCTCAATGTTATATAAACTGATTGAGTCATTCACATGTAACGCCTCACGTTTCATTCCCAGAAAACAACAGTGCAGTGCAGGCTATGTTGGACCAATTCCCTTTTGAACACATTAAGTTGCTCACTTTACTGGACTCTGTGGATATGGACTGTAGTGCAGAGTTTCCAACATGTTCTCTGTGAGGGGGAAAGGGGAGAGGTCGAGGGGGAGAGGGCAAGGGGAGGAGGGGGAGAGGGCAAGGGGAGGAGGGGAGAGGGAATGGGGAGGAGGGGGAGAGGGCAAGGGGAGGAGGGGAGAGGGAATGGGGAGGAGGGGGAGAGGGAATGGGGAGGAGGGGGAGAGGGCAAGGGGAGGAGGGAATGGGGAGGAGGGGGAGAGGGAATGGGGAGGAGGGGGAGAGGGCATGGGGAGGAGGGGGAGAGGGCATGGGGAGGAAGGGGAGAGGGCAAGGGGAGGAGGGGGAGGAGGGGAGAGGGAATGGGGAGGAGGGGGAGAGGGCAAGGGGAGGAGGGGGAGAGGGCAAGGAGAGGAGGGGGAGAGGGAATGGGGAGGAGGGGGAGAGGGAATGGGGAGGAGGGGGAGAGGGAATGAGGAGGAGGGGGAGAGGGCAAGAGGAGGAGGGGGAGAGGGAATGGGGAGGAGGGGGAGAGGGAATGGGGAGGAGGGGGAGAGGGCAAGGGGAGGAGGGGGAGAGGGCAAGGGGAGGAGGGGAGAGGGCAAGGGGAGGAGGGGAGAGGGCAAGGGGAGGAGGGGGAGAGGGAATGGGGAGGAGGGGGAGAGGGAATGAGGAGGAGGGGGAGAGGGCAAGGGGAGGAGGGGGAGAGGGCAAGGGGAGGAGGGGGAGGAGGGGAGAGGGAATGGGGAGGAGGGGGAGAGGGAATGGGGAGTAGGGGGAGAGGGAATGGGGAGGAGGGGGAGAGGGAATGGGGAGGAGGGGGAGAGGGAATGGGGAGGAGGGGGAGAGGGAATGGGGAGGAGGAGGGGGAGAGGGCAAGGGGGGGAGGGGGAGAGGGCATGGGGAGGAGGGGAGAGGGCAAGGGGAGGAGGGGGAGAGGGAATGGGGAGGAGGGGAGAGGGCAAGGGGAGGAGGGGAGAGGGCAAGGGGAGGAGGGGGAGAGGGCATTAGGAGGAGGGGAGAGGGCATGGGGAGGAGGGGGAGAGGGCATGGGGAGGAGGGGGAGAGGGCAAGGGGAGGAGGGGGAGAGGGCAAGGGGAGGAGGGGGAGAGGGCAAGGGGAGGAGGGGGAGAGGGCATGGGGAGGAGGGGAGAGGGCGAGGGGAGGAGGGGGAGAGGGCATGGGGAGGAAGGGGAGAGGGCAAGGGGAGGAAGGGGAGAGGGCAAGGGGAGGAGGGGGAGAGGGAATGGGGAGGAGGGGGAGAGGGCAAGGGGGGAGGGGGAGAGGGCATGGGGAGGAGGGGAGAGGGCAAGGGGAGGAGTGGGAGAGGGAATGGGGAGGAGGGGAGAGGGCAAGGGGAGGAGGGGAGAGGGCAAGGGGAGGAGGGGAGAGGGCAAGGGGAGGAGGGGGAGAGGGCATGGGGAGGAGGGGAGAGGGCAAGGGGAGGAGGGGGAGAGGGCATGGGGAGGAAGGGGAGAGGGCAAGGGGAGGAGGGGAGAGGGCAAGGGGAGGAGGGGGAGAGGGCAAGGGGAGGAGGGGGAGAGGGCAAGGGGAGGAGAGGGAGAGGGCAAGGGGAGGAGGGGAGAGGGCAAGGGGAGGAGGGGGAGAGGGCAAGGGGAGGAGGGGGAGAGGGCATGGGGAGGAGGGGGAGAGGGCATGGGGAGGAGGGGAGAGGGCGATGGGAGGAGGTCGAGGGGGAGAGGGCAAGGGGAGGGGAGGAGGTAGAGGGGGAGAGGGCAAGGGGAGGAGGTGGAGAGGGAATGAGGAGGGGGAGAGGTCGAGGGGGGAGAGGGAGAGGTAGAGGGGGAGAGGGAATGGGGGAGGGGGAGAGTTAACCACCTAACTGAGGAACTCAATTTAACCTTGCGCAATACCCTAGATGCAGTTGCACCCCTAAAAACTAAAACATTTCTCATAAGAAACTAGCTCCCTGGTACACAGAAAATACCCGAGCTCTGAAGCAAGCTTCCAGAAAATTGGAACGGAAATGGCGCCACACCAAACTGGAAGTCTTCCGACTAGCTTGGAAAGACAGTACTGTGCAGTACCGAAGAGCCCTTACTGCTGCTTGATCATCCTATTTTTCTAACTTAATTGAGGAAAATAAGAACAATCCGAAATTCCTTTTTGATACTGTCGCAAAGCTAACTAAAAAGCAGCATTCCCCAAAAGAGGATGACTTTCACTTTAGCAGTGATAAATTCATGAACTTCTTTGAGGAAAAGATTATGATTATTAGAAAGCAAATTACGGACTCCTCCTTAAATCTGCGTATGTTTTAGTATGTTTTAGTACTATATCTCTTGACACAATGATGAAAATAATCATGGCCTCTAAACCTTCAAGCTGCATACTGGACCCTATTCCAACTAAACTACTGAAAGAGCTGCTTCCTGTGCTTGGCCCTCCTATGTTGAACATAATAAACGGCCCTCTATCCACCGGATGTGTACCAAACTCACTAAAAGTGGCAGTAATAAAGCCTCTCTTGAAAAAGCCAAACCTTGACCCAGAAAATATAAAAAACTATCGGCCTATATCTAATCTTCCATTCCTCTCAAACATTTTAGAAAAGGCTGTTGCGCAACAACTCACTGCCTTCCTGAAGACAAACAATGTATACGAAATGCTTCAGTCTGGTTTTAGACCCCATCATAGCACTGAGACGGCACTTGTGAAGGTGGTAAATTACATTTTAATGGCATCGGACCGAGGCTCTGCATCTGTCCTCGTGCTCCTAGACCTTAGTGCTGCTTTTGATACCATCGATCACCACATTCTTTTGGAGAGATTGGAAACCCAAATTGGTCTACACGGACAAGTTCTGGCCTGGTTTAGATCTTATCTGTCGGAAAGATATCAGTTTGTCTCTGTGAATGGTTTGTCCTCTGACAAATCAACTGTAAATTTCGGTGTTCCTCAAGATTCCGTTTTAGGACCACTATTGTTTTCACTATATATTTTACCTCTTGCGGATGTTATTCGAAAACATAATGTTAACTTTCACTGCTATGCGGATGACACACAGCTGTACATTTCAATGAAACATGGTGAAGAACCAAAATTGCCCTTGCTAGAAGCATGTGTTTCAGACATAAGGAAGTGGATGGCTGCAAACTTTCTACTTTTAAACTTGGACCAAACAGAGATGCTTGTTCTAGGTCCCAAGAAACAAAGAGATCTTCTGTTGAATCTGACAATTCATCTTAATGGTTGTACAGTCGTCTCAAATAAAACTGTGAAGGACCTCGGCATTACTCTGGACCCTGATCTCTCTTTTGAAGAACATATCAAGACCATTTCAAGGACAGCTTTTTTCCATCTACGTAACATTGCAAAAATCAGAAACTTTCTGTCCAAAAATGATGCAGAAAAATTAATCTATGCTTTTGTCACTTCTAGGTTGGACTACTGCAATGCTCTACTTTCCGGCTACCCGGATAAAGCACTAAATAATCTTCAGTTAGTGCTAAATACGGCTGCTAGAATCCTGACTAGAACCAACAAATTTGATCATATTACTCCAGTGCTAGCCTCTCTACACTGGCTTCATGTCAAAGCAAGGGCTGATTTCAAGGTTTTACTGCTAACCTACAAAGCATTACATGGGCTTGCTCCTACCTATCTCTCTGATTTGGTCCTGCCGTACATACCTACACGTAAGCTACGGTCACAAGACGCAGGCCTCCTAATTGTCCCTAGAATTTCTAAGCAAACAGCTGGAGGCAGGGCTTTCTCCTATAGAGCTCAATTTTTATGGAACGGTCTGCCTACCCATGTCAGAGACGCAAACTCGGTCTCAACCTTTAAGTCTCTACTGAAGACTCATCTCTTCAGTGGGTCATATGATTGAGTGTAGTCTGGCCCAGGAGTGGGAAGGTGAACGGAAAGGCTCTGGAGCAACGAACCGCCCTTGCTGTCTGCCTGGCCGGTTCCCCTCTTTCCACTGGGATTCTCTGCCTCTAACCCTATTACAGGGGCTGAGTCACTGGCTTACTGGGGCTCTCTAATGCCGTCCCTGGAGGGGGTGCGTCACCTGAGTGGGTTGATTCACTGATGTGGTCATCCTGTCTGGGTTGGCGCCCCCCCCCCCCCCCCCCCGCGCCCCCCTTGGGTTGTGCCGTGGCGGAGGTCTTTGTTGTCTCCTGACCCATCCTGTCTCAGCCTCCAGTATTTATGCTGCAGTAGTTTATGTGTCGGGGGGCTAGGGTCAGTTTGTTATATCTGGAGTACTTCTCCTGTCCTATTCGGTGTCCTGTGTGAATCTAAGTGTGCGTTCTCTAATTCTCTCCTTCTCTCTTTCTTTCTCTCTCTCGGAGGACCTGAGCCCTAGGACCATGCCCCAGGACTACCTGACATGATGACTCCTTGCTGTCCCCAGTCCACCTGGCCGTGCTGCTGCTCCAGTTTCAACTGTTCTGCCTTATTATTATTCGACCATGCTGGTCATTTATGAACATTTGAACATCTTGGCCATGTTCTGTTATAATCTCCACCCGGCACAGCCAGAAGAGGACTGGCCACCCCACATAGCCTGGTTCCTCTCTAGGTTTCTTCCTAGGTTTTGGCCTTTCTAGGGAGTTTTTCCTAGCCACCGTGCTTCTACACCTGCATTGCTTGCTGTTTGGGGTTTTAGGCTGGGTTTCTGTACAGCACTTTGAGATATCAGCTGATGTACGAAGGGCTATATAAATACATTTGATTTGATTTGATTTGTACTGTAGATACAGAATGAATAGATATAACTACTGTACTGTAGATACAGAATGAATGGATATAACTACTGTGGATACATAATGAATAGTTAGAACTACTGTAGATACATAATGAATAGATATAACTACTGTACTGTATATACAGAATGAAGAGATATAACTACTGTACTGTAGATACAGAATGAATAGATAGAACTACTGTACTGTAGATACAGAATGAATAGATAGAACTATTGTATAGATAGAACTATTGTA
Source organism: Oncorhynchus mykiss (assembly GCF_013265735.2). Taxonomy (NCBI): domain Eukaryota; kingdom Metazoa; phylum Chordata; class Actinopteri; order Salmoniformes; family Salmonidae; genus Oncorhynchus; species Oncorhynchus mykiss. The sequence continues at coordinate 841,156 of NC_050570.1, read as the reverse complement.
CTGAACTATTGTACTGTAGATTCATTAGATAGATTTTTTTTTAATGTTCTCTACTGTGGCAGTTAATCCACAGATAAAAGGGGAAGTCAGTTTCTAGTAATCTCTCCTCCTTCAGTTTTATTCTTAGACTTTATATGGCGGTTGGCAACCAGCTTTAAGGTGCATTACCACCACCAACTGGACTGGAGTGTGGACCTCAGTTGCTTCCAATCACCCAAGTGGGTAGATGCTCCTAAAAACCAATGAGGAGATGGGAGAGGCGGGACTTGCAGCGCATTCAGCATCACAAATAGAACCAAGTTCTATTTTAGCGCCTGGCAATGGCAACGTCGTTGACGTGCGCAAGCAGTTTGGATTAAATTATTGATTAACATGCATGTGCACATTTATTTGGCAATGTGAGCGGTGTGGTCAGCATGCACGACCCACTTAAGACACAAAATCCCCATTTCATGAATATATTAAAATATATCAAAACTTGAACATTTCAGTCATACAAAGTAAGGCCAGTTTTCAAGAGAGATAATACAAATCTTTACTAACTCTGTTTTTTAGATGTACAGTACATGGGAATGAGGAAGTTAGTCACTTATGATGACAACAGCAGAATGAGGAACACAGCAGAATGAGGACAAGAGCAGAATGAGGAAGTTAGTCTCTTATGAGGACAACAGCAGAATGAGGACAACAGCAGAATGAGAACAACAGCAGAATGAGGACAACAGCAGAATGAGGAAGTTAGTCACTTATGAGGAAAACAGCAGAATGAGGACAACAGCAGAATGAGAAGAACAGCAGAATGAGGACAACAGCAGAATGAGGAAGTTAGTCACTTATGAGGACAACAGCAGAATGAGGAAGTTAGTCTCTTATGAGGACAAAAGCAGAATGAGGACAAGAGCAGAATGAGGAAGTTAGTCTCTTATGAGGACAACAGCAGAATGAGGACAAGAGCTGAATGAGGAAGTTAGTCTCTTATGAGGACAACAGCAGAATGAGGACAACAGCAGAATGAGGAAGTTAGTATCTTATGATGACAACAGCAGAATGAGGACAACAGCAGAATGAGGACAACAGCAGAATGAAGACAACAGCAGAATGAGGAAGTTAGTCTCTTATGAGGACAACAGCAGAATGAGGAAGTTAGTCTCTTATGAGGACAAAAGCAGAATGAGGAAGTTAGTCTCTTATGAGGACAACAGCAGAATGAGGAAGTTAGTCTCTTATGAGGACAACAGCAGAATGAGGAAGTTAGTCACTTATGAGGACAAAAGCAGAATGAGGACAAGAGCAGAATGAGGAAGTTAGTCTCTTATGAGAACAACAGCAGAATGAGGAAGTTAGTCACTTATGAGGACAAGAGCAGAAAGAGGAAGTTAGTCTCTTATGAGGACAACAGCAGAATGAGGACAACAGCAGAATTAGGAAGTTAGTCTCTTATGAGGACAACAGCAGAATGACGAAGTTAGTCACTTATGAGGACAAGAGCAGAAAGAGGAAGTTAGTCTCTTATGAGGACAACAGCAGAATGAGGACAACAGCAGAATTAGGAAATTAGTCTCTTATGAGGACAAGCGCAGAATGAGGAAGTTAGTCACTTATGAGGACAACAGCAGAATGACAACAGCAGAATGAGGACAACAGCAGAATGAGGAAGTTGTGAATTTATGAGGACAACAGCAGAATGAGGACAAGAGCAGAATGAGGACAACAGCAGAATGAGGACAACAGCAGAACGGGGAAGTTAGTCACTTATGAAGACAACAGCAGAATGAGGACAACAGCAGAATGAGGACAACAGCAGAATGAGGAAGTTAGTCATTTATGAGGACTGCAGCAGAATGAGGACAACAGCAGAATGAGGAAGTTAGTCTCTTATGAGGACAACAGCAGAATGAGGAAGTTAGTCACTTATGAGGACAAAAGCAGAATGAGGACAAGAGCAGAATGAGGAAGTTAGTCTCTTATGAGGACAACAGCAGAATGAGGACAAGAGCTGAATGAGGAAGTTAGTCTCTTATGAGGACAACAGCAGAATGAGGACAACAGCAGAATGAGGAAGTTAGTCTCTTATGATGACAACAGCAGAATGAGGACAACAGCAGAATGAGGACAACAGCAGAATGAAGACAACAGCAGAATGAGGAAGTTAGTCTCTTATGAGGACAACAGCAGAATGAGGAAGTTAGTCTCTTATGAGGACAAAAGCAAAATGAGGAAGTTAGTCTCTTATGAGGACAACAGCAGAATGAGGAAGTTAGTCTCTTATGAGGACAACAGCAGAATGAGGAAGTTAGTCACTTATGAGGACAAAAGCAGAATGAGGACAAGAGCAGAATGAGGAAGTTAGTCTCTTATGAGAACAACTGCAGAATGATGAAGTTAGTCACTTATGAGGACAAGAGCAGAAAGAGGAAGTTAGTCTCTTATGAGGACAACAGCAGAATGAGGACAACAGCAGAATTAGGATGTTTGTCTCTTATGAGGACAACATCAGAATGACGAAGTTAGTCACTTATGAGGACAAGAGCAGAAAGAGGAAGTTAGTCTCTTATGAGGACAACAGCAGAATGAGGACAACAGCAGAATTAGGAAATTAGTCTCTTATGAGGACAAGCGCAGAATGAGGAAGTTAGTCACTTATGAGGACAACAGCAGAATGACAACAGCAGAATGAGGACAACAGCAGAATGAGGAAGTTGTTAATTTATGAGGACAACAGCAGAATGAGGACAAGAGCAGAATGAGGACAACAGCAGAATAAGGACAACAGCAGAACGGGGAAGTTAGTCACTTATGAAGACAACAGCAGAATGAGGACAACAGCAGAATGAGGACAACAGCAGAATGAGGAAGTTAGTCACTTATGAGGAAAACAGCAGAATGAGGACAACAGCAGAATGAGAAGAACAGCAGAATGAGGACAACAGCAGAATGAGGAAGTTAGTCACTTATGAGGACAACAGCAGAATGAGGAAGTTAGTCTCTTATGAGGACAAAAGCAGAATGAGGACAAGAGCAGAATGAGGAAGTTAGTCTCTTATGAGGACAACAGCAGAATGAGGACAAGAGCTGAATGAGGAAGTTAGTCTCTTATGAGGACAACAGCAGAATGAGGACAACAGCAGAATGAGGAAGTTAGTATCTTATGATGACAACAGCAGAATGAGGACAACAGCAGAATGAGGACAACAGCAGAATGAAGACAACAGCAGAATGAGGAAGTTAGTCTCTTATGAGGACAACAGCAGAATGAGGAAGTTAGTCTCTTATGAGGACAAAAGCAGAATGAGGAAGTTAGTCTCTTATGAGGACAACAGCAGAATGAGGAAGTTAGTCTCTTATGAGGACAACAGCAGAATGAGGAAGTTAGTCACTTATGAGGACAAAAGCAGAATGAGGACAAGAGCAGAATGAGGAAGTTAGTCTCTTATGAGAACAACAGCAGAATGAGGAAGTTAGTCACTTATGAGGACAAGAGCAGAAAGAGGAAGTTAGTCTCTTATGAGGACAACAGCAGAATGAGGACAACAGCAGAATTAGGAAGTTAGTCTCTTATGAGGACAACAGCAGAATGACGAAGTTAGTCACTTATGAGGACAAGAGCAGAAAGAGGAAGTTAGTCTCTTATGAGGACAACAGCAGAATGAGGACAACAGCAGAATTAGGAAATTAGTCTCTTATGAGGACAAGCGCAGAATGAGGAAGTTAGTCACTTATGAGGACAACAGCAGAATGACAACAGCAGAATGAGGACAACAGCAGAATGAGGAAGTTGTGAATTTATGAGGACAACAGCAGAATGAGGACAAGAGCAGAATGAGGACAACAGCAGAATGAGGACAACAGCAGAACGGGGAAGTTAGTCACTTATGAAGACAACAGCAGAATGAGGACAACAGCAGAATGAGGACAACAGCAGAATGAGGAAGTTAGTCATTTATGAGGACTGCAGCAGAATGAGGACAACAGCAGAATGAGGAAGTTAGTCTCTTATGAGGACAACAGCAGAATGAGGAAGTTAGTCACTTATGAGGACAAAAGCAGAATGAGGACAAGAGCAGAATGAGGAAGTTAGTCTCTTATGAGGACAACAGCAGAATGAGGACAAGAGCTGAATGAGGAAGTTAGTCTCTTATGAGGACAACAGCAGAATGAGGACAACAGCAGAATGAGGAAGTTAGTCTCTTATGATGACAACAGCAGAATGAGGACAACAGCAGAATGAGGACAACAGCAGAATGAAGACAACAGCAGAATGAGGAAGTTAGTCTCTTATGAGGACAACAGCAGAATGAGGAAGTTAGTCTCTTATGAGGACAAAAGCAAAATGAGGAAGTTAGTCTCTTATGAGGACAACAGCAGAATGAGGAAGTTAGTCTCTTATGAGGACAACAGCAGAATGAGGAAGTTAGTCACTTATGAGGACAAAAGCAGAATGAGGACAAGAGCAGAATGAGGAAGTTAGTCTCTTATGAGAACAACTGCAGAATGATGAAGTTAGTCACTTATGAGGACAAGAGCAGAAAGAGGAAGTTAGTCTCTTATGAGGACAACAGCAGAATGAGGACAACAGCAGAATTAGGATGTTTGTCTCTTATGAGGACAACATCAGAATGACGAAGTTAGTCACTTATGAGGACAAGAGCAGAAAGAGGAAGTTAGTCTCTTATGAGGACAACAGCAGAATGAGGACAACAGCAGAATTAGGAAATTAGTCTCTTATGAGGACAAGCGCAGAATGAGGAAGTTAGTCACTTATGAGGACAACAGCAGAATGACAACAGCAGAATGAGGACAACAGCAGAATGAGGAAGTTGTTAATTTATGAGGACAACAGCAGAATGAGGACAAGAGCAGAATGAGGACAACAGCAGAATAAGGACAACAGCAGAACGGGGAAGTTAGTCACTTATGAAGACAACAGCAGAATGAGGACAACAGCAGAATGAGGACAACAGCAGAATGAGGAAGTTAGTCATTTATGAGGACTACAGCAGAATGAGGACAAGAGCAGAATGAGGAAGTTAGTCTCTTATGAGGACAAAAGCAGAATGAGGACAACAGCAGAATGAGGAAGTTAGTATCTTATGAGGACAACAGCAGAATGAGGAAGTTAGTCTCTTATGAGGACAACAGCAGAATGAGGACAAGAGCAGAATGAGGACAACAGCAGAATGAGGACAACAGCAGAATGGGGAAGTTAGTCACTTATGAAGACAACAGCAGAATGAGGACAACAGCAGAATGAGGACAACCGCAGAATGGGGACAACAGCAGAATGAGGACAACAGCAGAATGAGGAAGTTAGTCACTTATAAGGACAACAGCAGAATGAGGACAACAGCAGAATGGGGAAGTTAGTCACTTATGACGACAACAGCAGAATGAGGACAACAGCAGAATGAGGACAACAGCAGAATGAGGACAACAGCAGAATGAGGAAGTTAGTCTCTTATGAGGACAACAGCAGAATGAGGAAGTTAGTATCTTATGAGGACAACAGCAGAATAAGGAAGTTAGTCTCTTATGAGGACAACAGCAGAATGAGGATGTTGTTCATTTATGAGGACAACAGCAGAATGAGGACAAGAGCAGATTGAGGACAACAGCAGAATGAGGACAACAGCAGAATGGGGACAACAGCAGAATGAGGACAACAGCAGAATGAGGAAGTTAGTCATTTATGAGGACTACAGCAGAATGAGGACAACAGCAGAATTAGGAAATTAGTCTCTTATGAGGACTACAGCAGAATGAGGACAAGAGCAGAATGAGGAAGTTAGTCTCTTATGAGGACAAGAGCAGAATGAGGAAGTTAGTCACTTATGAGGACAACAGCAGAATGAGGAAGTTAGTCACTTATGAGGACAACAGCAGAATGAGGACAAGAGCAGAATGATGAAGTTAGTCACTTATGAAGACAACAGCAGAATGAGGAAGTTAGTCACTTATGAGAACAACAGCAGAATGAGGACAACAGCAGAATGAAGAAGTTAGTCTCTTATGAGGACAACAGCAGAATGAGGAAGTTAGTCACTTATGAGGACAACAGCATAATGAGGAAGTTAGTCTCTTATGAGTACAACAGCAGAATGAGGACAAGAGCAGAATGAGGAAGTTAGTCTCTTATGAGGACAACAGCAGAATGAGGAAGTTAGTCACTTATGAGGACTACAGCAGAATGAGGACAACAGCAGAATGAGGAAGTTAGTCACTTATGAGGACAAGAGCAGAATGAGGAAGTTAGTCACTTATGAGGACAACAGCAGAATGAGGAAGTTAGTCACTTATGAGGACAACAGCAGAATGAGGACAACAGCAGAATGAGGAAGTTAGTCTCTTATGAGGACAACAGCAGAATGAGGAAGTTAGTCACTTATGAGGACAACAGCAGAATGAGGACAACAGCAGAATGAGGAGGTTGTTCATTTATGAGGACCACAGCTGAGCGAGGAAGTTAGTCAATTATGAGGACAATAGCAGAATGAGGAAGTTGGTTATTTAAGACAATTAGATAACAACATTGAATTATCTGTGAGCTGTCCTCTTCCTTTCCACTGTAAACCTAACCTGTACCCCAACATATACCCTAACCTGTCAACTGCAACCCTAACCCTAACCTGTCCATTGTAACCCTAACCCTAACCCTAACCTGTCCACTGTAACCCTAACCTGTACGCTGTAACCCTAACCTGTCCACCATAACCCTAACCTGTCCACTGTAACCCTAACCTGTCCACTGTAACCCTAACCTGTCCACTGTAACCCTAACCTGTCAACTGTAACCCTAACCCGCAGCCTAACCTGTACCCTGTAACCCTAATCTGTACCCTGTAACCCTAACCTGTCAACTGTAACCCTAACCTGTCCACTGTAACCCTAACCTGTCCACTGTAACCCTAACCTGTCCACTGTAACCCTAACCCTAACCCTAACCTGTACCCTGTAACCCTAACCGTTACCCTGTAACCCTAACCTGTCCACTGTAACCCTAACCTGTCAACTGTAACCCTAACCTGTACCCTAACCTGTACCCTGTCCTAACCTGTACCCTATAACCCTAACCTGTCCACTATCCTAACCTGTCCCCTATCCTAACCGGTCCCCTATCCTAACCTGTACCTTATCCTAACCGGTCCCGTATCCTAACCTGTACCTTATCCTAACCTGTACCCTATCCTAACCTGTACCCTATCCTAACCTGTACCCTATCCTAACCTGTACCCTAACTTGTCCCCTATCCTAACCTGTAACCCTAACCTGTCCACTGTAACCCTAACCTGTACCCTATCCTAACCTGTACCCTATCCTAACCTGTACCCTATCCTAACCTGTACCCTAACCTGTACCCTATCCTGTCCCCTATCCTAACCTGTACCTTGTAACCTGTCCCCTATCACATGTACATTTCTACAATCTAGATAGCTTTACAGAAGGCAGGGATTCAAATACCATTTCTGTTGGCGCTGAAATCACACTATCTAGGAAACACTATCAACGTGTTTCATCTATTGCCCCAGAAAATGTGTTTTTAGAATGCTGTGCAACATATAAAAGACATTGTATGGACAGCAGTTTTTGAATTAGTCTCTGTGACTGCTTTTGGACCAATCGTGTGTGCTACAGACACACATTCAACAAATCAGAAAAGACAGGCAAGTTTCAGGAAGTGTTGCTTCTCTTCCTGGTTCTGGGTCTTTTCTTCATGATCATCTCCGTCTCCTGGTCGCTCTCACAGTCCCTCTGGAAGTATGATAAAACAACAGACCTTATTAACCCGAGCTGCAAACCTTAACTAGAGCTGCAAACCCGAGCTGCAAACCTTAACAAGAGCTGTAAACCTTAACCTGAGCTGCAAACCTTAACATGAGCTGCAAACCTGAGCTGCAAAAATGAACATGAGCTGCAAACCTGAGCTGCAAACCTTAACCTGAGCTGCAAACCTTAACATGAGCTGCAAACCTGAGCTGCAAACCTTAACCTGAGCTGTAACCTTAACCTGAGCTGCAAACCTTAACCTGAGCTGTAACCTTAACCCTGAGCTGCAAACCTTAACCTGAGCTGCAAACCTTAACATGACCTCCAAACCTGAGCTGCAAACCTTAACCTGAGCTGTAACCTTAACCTAAGCTGCAAACCTTACCCTGAGCTGCAAACCTTAACCTGAGCTGCAAACCTTAACATGAGCTGCAAACCTGAGCTGCAAACCTTAACCTGAGCTGTAACCTTAACCTGAGCTGCAAACCTTAACCTGAGCTGTAACCTTAACCTGAGCTGCAAACCTTAACCTGAGCTGCAAACCCGAGCTGCAAACCTTAACCCGAGCTGCAAACTCTTAACCCGAGCTGTAACCTTACCCTGAGCCAGAAACAACTGTTGTGCACCACCCTTACCACTCAACAACATGCCTCAAATTGCAGCATATGGTTTATTTTGCTTTCAGAGAATGCCATCACTGTCTGTCACACACACAGTCACACTTCTCTTCCCAAAACAACTGAATGTACAGTGTGCAACCATCAACAGAGTTAATTATGTATTACTTATTTTAGTTTGAGAACTAACAGAATAACATGTCTGTGGAAAACAGAAGCAGCATTCTGCACCGTGACAGAACCCAGGCGGCATATTTATAACACCTTTCACAGGGACTGTAATGTTGCCTACTGTATACTGCTAACAACACATACTATACTAAACACTGTAATAGAATCATGCTGCCGGTCCCATAGACCTGCTGTAGATCTGATCTAGTTAACCCATAAACCTGCTGTAGATCTGATCTAGTTAACCCATAGACCTGCTGTAGATCTGATCTAGTTAACCCATAGACCTGCTGTAGATCTGATCTAGTTAACCCATAGACCTGCTGTAGATCTGATCTAGTTAACCCATAGACCTGCTGTAGATCTGATCTAAACCCATAGACCTGCTGTAGATCTGATCTAGTTAACCCATAGACCTGCTGTAGATCTGATCTAGTTAACCCATAGACCTGCTGTAGAACTGATCTAGTTAACCCATAGATCTGTTGCTACCAGTGATAGCTCATGTAGAAAAACATCAAACTTGACTCTTTAGATAAGAGCGTCTGATGAATGACTCTGGATAAGAGCGTCTGATGAAGGACTCTGGATAAGAGCATCTGATGAAGGACTCTGGATAAGATGACTATCTAAATGTAGACTACAGCAGTGGAGGCTGCTGAGGGGAGGACGGCTCATAATAATGGCTGGAACGGAGCAAATGGAACGGCATCAAACCATGTTTGATATATTTGACACCATTCCACTCATTCCGATCCAGTCATTGCCACGAGCCTGTCCTCCCCAATTAAGGTGCCACAAGCCTCCTGTGGACTAGACTGTGAGCTCCTATTGTACGTACCTCGTCCTGGTCTGCCAGCTTGGGATGACCTTTCTTCATCATACGAGTTAAATGGTTACAGAGAGACACAATTCTGAAGGAAAGCTGTAGGGGGGAGAGTTCAGAGTGATAAGAGGCTCCATCTACACAAATCAAACCAAGCTGGGAGGGAATGTAGGCCCTGAGGCAGACACACAGTTGTGATTAGGAGAGCAACCAAGTGTATAAATGAATTCCCCAAAAGGTTTCTTTCCATACACTCCTAATGCCGTGTAAGGTCTGTTTTACCTTCCACCTGCGTCGGGCGTATTGTCTCCTGAAGTTCTCCAGGTTGACCACAGACTGTCTCTTTACCAGGGCCTGTCTGGAGTCCATCGGCTGCAGGGGGACAACACACATGGTTAAAGACAGGGATCTATACCTAGGAAATCCTATCCTTCCTGTTTGGCCCTGTCTGGGGGTGTCATCGGATGGGGCCACAGTGTCTCCTGACCCCTCCTGTCTCAGTCTCCAGTATTTATGCTGCAGTAGTTTATGTGTCGGGGGGCTAGGGTCAGTTTGTTATGTCTGGAGTCCAACGGCTGCAGGGGGACAACACACACGGTTAAAGACAGGGATCTATACCTAGGAAATCTATAGTAAGCAACAGTGTTGTGTCCGATTCAAGACCGGAGCAAACCGAGACGAAGAGGGGGACAAGACCAGAATAATGTGAGTCCAATTCACCACCATGATAAGAGTTCAACATGTCCAGTATTTCTGGGTTAATATTTCAGAACAACATATCGGTGAAAAAAATAGCCATTCTAAAAATGAGTACTAACCCAAACACAGTGGGGAAGAATGGGCCTTCTACGCCTTCAAAGGCTAAGGATTAATTAAACATGTTTTATTTTATTTATTTAACTAGGCAAGTCAGTTAAGGACAAATTCTTATTTACAATGACGGCCTACCAAAAGGAAGGGACGGGGGCTAGGAGAGTGTCCATGATCGTGTCTTTGAATGAAGAGATGGAGATAAAACTGTCCAGTGATATTGAGTATCTAATGCAGGAATCTAATGCAGGAACATTTAGATAAACCCTCTCAAACTTTTTCAGCTAGTTGGCCGTCAAAATTGCACTGATAAACGATGGGGAATTGTAGCCTCCATGTCCTTCTGCAGCTTGCCTGCCAATGCATGCTTGTCCCAACCAAGCACCCAAGCTAACGGGCTAAAGTTGGCTAGCTACTTCCAGACACAAGTGAGAGAACACCCCACTCTGACCATTTTACTCATCGTAGCAGAGCTGGTTAGGCATTTTCTTTGTGCCTACATTTACTGACACCGGTCATATTCAACAGGTGTTGTGCTTTCATAAATTCAGCAGTCCTCTGAAATCGGAGTAGATAGCCAGAGTGAATTTACGAAAGCAAGATATCTAACTGTATAACAGTCGTTGAAGTTCTTAATAGCTAAATCAAATGACTCCTGCATCTTAGGCTCTGTATAGCCACCGAAAAATGATATGAGGGGGAAGAAGTCAGTCAGGGTGGCAACATTTCAATCTCTGCAGAACAGAATGTTATAGTCTTTAAAGTGTTCAACAAATAAAACATGATATAATAAACCATTACCTGTATCCAGGGATGGTTCAGAGCACCATGGATTGTCAACCGTTTTCTGAAAGGCAAAGAACAACAGTAAAGGTTTGTTAGCTTAGCGAGGGGACGCGCGTACACACACACATAAAGAAGTGTTGTCGCTCTATGAAAACAGATGGTTGGCAAGTGAACAAGTCCCATCCTGCCTCGACACTGACAACCTCTGGGTTATGCATGTACTGTAGGTTCCTACCCAGCTGGATATTGTGTCTCTGTCTCTCAAGGAAACAAGTCCAGTGACTAATCAATTAACAATGAAAGATGAATACTGGAGGGATGCTAGTCCTGAGCTACAGGCAGTTAGATTTGGGTATATCATTTTGGGTAAAAAAAAAATAAAAAAGGGGTGGATCCTTGTTAAGTATGCTCCCTTTAATTCTCTCTCTCCCTCCCCTCCAGGAGGACCTGAGCCCATGGAGGACCATGCCTCAGGACTACCTGGCCCGATGACTCCTTGCTGTCCCCAGTCCACCTGGTTGTGCTGCTGCTCCAGTTTCAACTGTTCTGCCTGGAACCCTGACCTGTTCACCGGACATGCTACCTTGTCCCGGACCTGCTGTTTTTGACTCTCTCTCTCTACCGCACCTGCTGTCTCTAACTCTGAACGCTCGGGTATAAAAAGACAATTGACATTTACTCCTGAGGTGCTGTACCCTCTACAACCACTGTGATTATTATTATTTGACCCTGCTGGTCTTCTATGAACATTTGAACATCTTGGCCATGTACTGTTATAATCTCCACCTGGCACAGCCAGAAGAGGACTGGCCACCCCTCATAGCCTGGTTCCTCTCTAGGTTTCTTCCTAGGTTCTGGCCTTTCTAGGAGAGTTTGTCCTTGCCACCCCTCATAGCCTGGTTCCTCTCTAGGTTTCTTCCTAGGTTTTGGCCTTTCTAGGGAGTTTTTCCTAGCCACCGTGCTTCTACACCTGCATTGCTTGCTGTTTGGGGTTTTAGGCTGGGTTTCTGTACAGCACTTTGAGATATTAGCTGATGTACGAAGGGCTTCATAAATAAATATGATTGATTGATGTTAAGTAACACACACTAGCAATCAGTGCTTTTTGAGGTCGTTTCGGTTGGATTATTTCAAAATAATCTTGTTTTCGGTGTATATTTTTTTTAAATAATGAAATGCGCAATGCATTATGTGGGTTGAACGCTGTAACAAAACAGAATAAAACAATTAATCAAAGTCCGCTGATTTTAGTGACTGTCCCATTACTGACGATCATTTATTAACAATAATAAACAAACACCATAATATGCAAATAAATTCATTAAAGATCCTACAATGTGATTTTCTGGATTTTTTCTCTCCTTTCGTCTGTCATAGTTGAAGTGTACCTATGATGAAAATTACAGGCCTCTCATCTTTTTAAGTGGGAGAACTTGCACAATTGGTGGCTGGCTAAATACTTTTTTCCCCCACTGTATATACTCTTACATTAGTTTTATTTGATTCCTATACTATTACCTTCCAAGTCATCATCTCTATAGAGTTGCTGCCTGACAAAATCACTATTTTAGTAGTTCTTCAAAGTAAATAAGACATAACTTTTATGACTGCTGAATTGCAACTATTAATGACTTGGATTATGTATTTTCAGGTTAAGATAACTTGTGAAAAAACTGCCCTCTGTCCCTCTCCATCATGCATTTTTCTGTGTCTGCCCCACACTAAAAGAAACACACAGACCGGACAAGGAGGCACGCAATGAATTATGGTCATTGTAGTTAATTACCATGTTTTCTGGATGAAACTATGTTGAATATTGGCCTGTTGGAAACTACAACTCCCTACTACATCACACAGTTTGGGCTTGATCTGATTCATCTCCAGAGAAACTACGCAATGTGCGCATTGAGCTCACAGGAAAACCCTGAAGAAAATTGAATTCAAATCATTTTAATTTCAATTAGTTGTTTAAAAACTGAAAGATAACCTACATTTTGATGAATCGCTCAGCACTGACACACCCAGTGTTAAGGTTGAGATCTCTCCTCTGCAGCTGGCTAGCTCAGAACTCCACATACGGGTCTTTATTCTCATCTGACCTTTGACCTATGTGTATCTCTAACCCCTAACCTGGTGTCTTTCTCCAGTAGTTGTCGTATAAAGCTTTTGGCCAGCTCACTGGTCCTGCTGAACAACTCATCATCGAACTCGTAGGCTATGGCTGAGATGTTCCCTAGAGTCTCCTGCTTCGAGTCACCAAGGAACGGCGACGCTCCACTCAAACTGAAAACACACACAGTCATTAGTGACACTGTCCAAACTGTCACATCAATAGATGTATAAGCCATCTACTTTAAACCGTTTCTACTTACAGTATGTAGGTGATGACTCCGATGCTCCTGTGACAGAAGAGGAGAACACAAGGTTCATCAGCGGAGATGATTCACAGCCTGTCTGCTGTCCTGGTGTTGTATCTGTAGTGAGGTTGGTGGATGGAACACACGGTGTGTCTGTGTGTATCTGTGAGTGTGTATCTATGTGGGTGTATGTATGTTTATCTATGTGTGTATTTATCTATGTGTTTATCTATCTGTGTGTGTATCTATCTGTGTGTGTATATCTATCTGTGTATCTATCTATCTGTATGTGTGTGTGTATATGTGTGTTTATCTATCTATCTGTGTGTTTATCGATCTGTGTGTTTATCTAGCTATCTGTATGTTTATCTATCTGTGTGTTTATCTATCTATGTGTGTATATCTATCTGTGTGTATCTATCTGTGTGTGTGTTTATCTATCTATGTGTATCTATCTATGTGTATCTATCAATCTGTGTGTTTATCTATCTGTGTGTTTATCTGTGTGTGTATATATCTGTGTGTTTATCTATCTATGTGTGTATCTATATGTGTGTGTGTGTATATCTATCTGTGTGTATATCTATCTGTGTGTTTATCTATCTATCTGTGTGTTTATCTATCTATCTATCTGTGTGTTTATCTATCTATATGTGTGTGTATATCTATCTGTGTGTGCATCTATCTGTATGTTCATCTGTGTGTTTATCTATCTGTGTGTTTATCTATCTGTGTGTTTATCTGTGTGTGTATCTATCTGTGTGTTTATCTATCTATGTGTGTATCTATATGTGTGTGTGTGTATATCTATCTGTGTGTATATCTATCTGTGTGTTTATCTATCTATCTGTGTGTTTATCTATCTATCTATCTATCTGTGTGTTTATCTATCTATATGTGTGTGTATATCTATCTGTGTGTGCATCTATCTGTATGTTCATCTGTGTGTTTATCTATCTGTGTGTTTATCTCTCTATCTATCTATCTATCTATCTATCTATCTATCTATCTATCTATCTATCTATGTGTGTGTGTGTGTCTCTGTCTATCTGTGTGTCTATCTGCGTGTGTATATCTATCTGTGTGTATTATCTGTGTGTGTTTCTATTTGTGTATATCTATCTGTGTGTGTATCTATCTGTGTGTATATCTATATGTGTGTATATCTATCTGTGTGTGTATCTGTGTGTGTGTGTGTGTGTATCTATCTATGTGTGTATCTGTGTGTGTATGTATCTGTATCTATGTGTGTATATCTGTGTGTGCGTATCTATGTGTGTATCTACAGTACCAGTCAAAATGGGTTTTCTTTATTTTTTACTATTTTCTGCATTGTAGAATAATAGTGAAGAATCAAAACTATGAAATAACACATATGGAATCATGTAGTAACCAAAAAAGTGTTAAACAAATCAAAATATATTTTATATTTGAGATTCTTCAAAGTAGACACCCTTTGCCTTGATGACAGCTTTGCACACTCTTGGCATTCTGTCAACCAGCTTCAGGAGGTATTCACCTGGAATGCATTTCAATTAACAGGTGTGCCTTGTTAAAAGTTCATTTGTGGAATTTCTTTCCTTCTTAATGCGTTTAAGCCAGTTGTGTTGTGACAAGGTAGGGGGTATACAGAAGACAGTCCTATTTGGTTAAAAAACAAGTCCATGTTATTGCAAGAACAGCATAAATAAGCAAAGAGAAATGACAGTCCATTATTAGGTGTCCGGAAAATGTCAAATTTGGAAAGTTTCTTCAAGTGCAGTCGCAAAAATAATCAGGTGCTATGATGAAACTGGCTCTTATGAGGACCTCCACAGGAAAGGAAGATCCAGAGTTACCTCTGCTGCAGAGGATAAGTTCATTAGACTTACCAGACTCAGAAATTGCAGCCCAAATAAATGCTTTACATACAGTGCCTTGCGAAAGTATTCGGCCCCCTTGAACTTTGCGACCTTTTGCCACATTTCAGGCTTCAAACATAAAGATATAAAACTGTATTTTTTTGTGAAGAATCAACAACAAGTGGGACACAATCATGAAGTGGAACGACATTTATTGGATATTTCAAACTTTTTTAACAAATCAAAAACTGAAAAATTGGGCGTGCAAAATTATTCAGCCCCCTTAAGTTAATACTTTGTAGCGCCACCTTTTGCTGCGATTACAGCTGTAAGTCGCTTGGGGTATGTCTCTATCAGTTTTGCACATCAAGAGACTGACATTTTTTCCCATTCCTCCTTGCAAAACAGCTCGAGCTCAGTGAGGTTGGATGGAGAGCATTTGTTAACAGCAGTTTTCAGTTCTTTCCACAGATTCTCGATTGGATTCAGGTCTGGACTTTGACTTGGCCATTCTAACACCTGGATATGTTTATTTTTGAACCATTCCATTGTAGATTTTGCTTTATGTTTTGGATCATTGTCTTGTTGGAAGACAAATCTCCGTCCTAGTCTCAGGTCTTTTGCAGACTCCATCAGGTTTTCTTCCAGAATGGTCTTGTATTTGGCTCCATCCATCTTCCCATCAATTTTAACCATCTTCCCTGTCCCTGCTGAAGAAAAGCAGGCCCAAACCATGATGCTGCCACCACCATGTTTGACAGTGGGGATGGTGTGTTCTGGGTGATGAGCTGTGTTGCTTTTACGCCAAACATAACGTTTTGCATTGTTGCCAAAAAGTTCAATTTTGGTTTCATCTGACCAGAGCACCTTCTTCCACATGTTTGGTGTGTCTCCCAGGTGGCTTGTGGCAAACTTTAAACAACACTTTTTATGGATATCTTTAAGAAATGGCTTTCTTCTTGCCACTCTTCCATAAAGGCCAGATTTGTGCAATATATGACTGATTGTTGTCCTATGGACAGAGTCTCCCACCTCAGCTGTAGATCTCTGCAGTTCATCCAGAGTGATCATGGGCCTCTTGGCTGCATCTCTGATCAGTCTTCTCCTTGTATGAGCTGAAAGTTTAGAGGGATGGCCAGGTCTTGGTAGATTTGCAGTGGTCTGATACTCCTTCCATTTCAATAGTATCGCTTGCACAGTGCTCCTTGGGATGTTTAAAGCTTGGGAAATCTTTTTGTATCCAAATCCGGCTTTAAACTTCTTCACAACAGTATCTCGGACCTGCCTGGTGTGTTCCTTGTTCTTCATGATGCTCTCTGCGCTTTTAACTGACCTCTGAGACTATCACAGTGCAGGTGCATTTATACGGAGACTTGATTACACACAGGTGGATTGTATTTATCATCATTAGTCATTTAGGTCAACATTGGATCATTCAGAGATCCTCACTGAACTTCTGGAGAGAGTTTGCTGCACTGAAAGTGAAGGGGCAGAATAATTTTGCACTCCCAATTTTTCAGTTTTTGATTTGTTAAAAAAGTTTGAAATATCCAATAAATGTCGTTCCACTTCATGATTGTGTCCCACTTGTTGTTGATTCTTCACAAAAAATACAGTTTTATATCTTTATGTTTGAAGCCTGAAATGTGGCAAAAGGTCGCAAAGTTCAAGGGGGCCGAATACTTTCGCAAGGCACTGTAGTTCAAGTAACAGACACATCTCAACTGTTCAGAGGAGACTGTGTGAATCAGGCCTTCAACGTCAAATGTCTGCAAAGAAACCACTACTAAAGGACGACACCAATAAGAAGAAGAGACTTGACTGGGCCAAGAAACACGAGCAACGGACATTAGACTGGTGGAAGTGTGCCCGCTGGTCTGATGAGTCAAATTTGAGATTTTTGGTTCCTACCGCTGTGTCTTTGTGAGACGCAAAGTAGGTGAACAGATGATATCTGCACTTGTGGTTCCCACCGTGAAGCATGGAGGAGGAGGTGTGATGGTGATTTATTTAGAATTCAAGGCACACGTAACCAGCATGGCTCCCACAGCATTCTGCAGCGATACTCCATCCCATCTGGTTTGTGCTTAGTGGGACTATTATTTGTTTTTCAACAGGACAATGACCCAACACACCTCCAGGCTGTGTAAGGGCTATTTGACCAAGAAGGAGAGTGATGGAGTGCTGCATCAGATGACCTGGCCTCCACAATCACCCAACCTCAACCCAATTGAGATGGTTAGGGATGAGTTGGGCCGCAGATTGATGGAAAAGCAGCCAACAAGTGTTCAGGATACTCCTTCAAGACTGTTGGAAAAGCATTCCAGGTGAATCTGGTTGAGAGAATACCAAGTGTGCAAAGCTGTCATCAAGACAAATGGTGGCTACTTTGAAGAATCTAAAAATATTTAGATTTGTTTAACACTTCTTTGGTTACTACATGATTCCATATCTGTTATTTCATCGTTTTGATGTCTTCACTATTATTCTACAAAATAGTAATAAAAAAAAGAAAACCCCTTAATTGAGTAGGTGTGTCCAAACTTTCGACTGGTAGTGTGTGTGTGTGTGTGTGTGTGTGTGTGTGTGTGTGTGTGTATGAGTGTGTGTGTGTGTGTGTGTGTGTGTGTGTGTGTGTGTGTGTGTGTGTGTGTGTGTGAGTGTGTGTGTGTGTGTATGAGTGTGTGTGTGTGTGTGTGTGTGTGTGTGTGTGTGTGTGTGTGTGTGTGTATGAGTGTGTGTGTGTGTGTGTGTGTGTGTGTGTGTGTGTGTGTGTGTGTGTGTATGAGTGTGTGTGTGTGTGTGTGTGTGTGTGTGTGTGTGTGTGTGTGTGTGTGTGTGTGTGTGTGTGTGTGTGTGTGTGTGTGTGTGTGTGTGTATGAGTGTGTGTGTGTGTATGAGTGTGTGTGTGTGTGTGTGTGTGTGTGTGTGTGTGTGTGTGTGTGTGTGTGTGTGTGTGTGTGTGTGTGTGTGTGTGTGTGTGTGAAAGCATGTTGTATAAATTAAACCAATGCGTGCGAGGTAGTTATCAGCTCTTACCACATGTCTGCTTCTAAACCCAGAGGCTCATAGTTGACGACTTCTGGAGCTGGAAATACATATTATCACAATACACTACAGTCTCTCCACTACACAACACAATACAATGACACAACACTATGACATGACACAACACTACACAATGACATTCCAGGTGAAGCTGGTTGAGAGAATACCAAGTGTGCAAATGACACAACACAATGACACAACAACTCTACACAATGACAACACTACACAATGACAACACTACAACTCTAGACAATGACATGACACAACACTACACAATGACAACACTACGCAATGACAACACTACACAATGACAACACAACACAATGAAACAACACTACACATTCTCTCCAACATGGTCTATTGTCAAATATCAGTCAATAAAATGTAGATGAAGCCTGGTATACATAAACATGACGTCCTCCTCAATGCCTTGAAATACTTACCCACAAATTCAGGTGTCCCAAAGATCTTTTTAAAGTCCGTCCCGACCTGATCCATCTTATGAGCCAGACCAAAGTCTATGAGCTTGATGCGCGGCAGATCAACATTCTTATCCAACAGCATGATGTTCTCAGGCTGAAAACAAGACCATTAGCTTTAGGTACTACAGAGCCCCTGTTGATAACAGGATGACCAGAACATTAGGTACTACAGAGCCCCCGTTGATAAACAGGATGACCAGAACATTAGGTACTACAGAACATTAGGTACTACAGAGCTCCTGTTGACGAACAGGATCACTAGTCAAGCAACATGAGATGTGTTTTGAGTTACCTGATTATAATGGTCCATCTTTGCGCCAGCATTAAAAGGAAGAACATTCCATAGGTTATATTGTGAACTGGGGGGGGGGGCAGCATAGCCTAGTGGTTAGAGCTTTGGACTAGTAACCGAAAGGTTGCAAGTTCAAATCCCTGAGCTGAAGAGATCTGTCGTTCTGCCCCTGAACAAGGCAGTTCACCCACTGGGCCGTCATTGAAAATAAGAATTTGTTCTTAACTGACTTGCCTAGTTAAATAAAGGGAAAATAAAAAGCTGAGGTACAGTGAGTTGAAAGACTGATTATAGTTGACCCTTCGCTAAGCCCTGCCCCAGAATCTTGGGCAACCAATCGCAGCACTCCAATGGATATCAACTATCGTCGAGTCCAACACCACTGACAGGCTTATGTTTCAAACGCATGAGAGCTATGGCAAAACGGACAATTTTCATCATAAGTAGCAACATTTTTAAATAGCTAAATTACCGTGCACTTGGGGTAGTTGCTACGGTGATTCCTGAAATTCACAGACACAACACTAGTAGTATTTTTGAAATTCGAAATTATACTTATGTTACATTGTTTGCTAGCTCAGATGGTTAGTTGGTGCTGTCTCATTGGCCACCAAACATTGGTAAAGGTAGCTAGCTAGCCACTTGATATAACTTGTTTTCTCAAAATGTATGTTAGCTAGCTAAGTTAGCCATGTTATTAATGCAAATACCGTCTGTTGAGGATGTCTGTCTGCTACAGGTCAGAGAGCACAGGGAGAATGTCTGTCTGTTACAGGTCAGAGAGCACAGGGAGAATGTCTGTCTGTCTGCTACAGGTCAGAGAGCACAGGGAGAATGTCTGTCTGTCTGCTACAGGTCAGAGAGCACAGGGAAAATGTCTGTCTGTCTGCTATGGGTCAGAGAGCACAGGGAGAATGTCAGTCTGTCTGCTACAGGTCAGAGAGCACAGGGAGAATGTCTGTCTGTCTGCTACAGGTCAGAGAGCACAGGGAGAATGTCTATCTGTCTGCTACAGGTCAGAGAGCACAGGGAGAATGTCTGTCTGTCTGCTACAGGTCAGAGAGCACAGGGAAAATGTCTGTCTGTCTGCTATGGGTCAGAGAGCACAGGGAGAATGTCAGTCTGTCTGCTACAGGTCAGAGAGCACAGGGAGAATGTCAGTCTGTCTGCTACGGGTCAGAGAGCACAGGGAGAATGTCTGTCTGTCTGCTACAGGTCAGAGAGCACAGGGAGAATGTCAGTCTGTCTGCTATGGGTCAGAGAGCACAGGGAGAATGTCAGTCTGTCTGCTATGGGTCAGAGAGCACAGGGAGAATGTCTGTCTGTCTGCTACAGGTCAGAGAGCACAGGGAGAATGTCTGTCTGCTACGGGTCAAAGAGCACAGGGAGAATGTCTGTCTGTCTGCTACAGGTCAGGGAGCACAGGGAGAATGTCTGTCTGCTACAGGTCAGAGAGCACAGGGAGAATGTCTGTCTGTCTGCTACAGGTCAGAGAGCACAGGGAGAATGTCTGTCTGTCTGCTACAGGTCAGAGAGAACAGGGAGAATGTCTGTCTGTCTGCTACAGGTCAGAGAGCACAGGGAGAATGTCTGTCTGTCTGCTACAGGTCAGAGAGAACAGGGAGAATGTCTGTCTGTCTGATACAGGTCAGAGGGAGGATGAATCATATTGAAATAGTGACTAGGGCTGTGGCGGTCATGACATTTTGTCAGACGGTATCATGCAAATGAATGCCGGTCTCACAGTAAATGACCGTGACAGCTGATCTCATGGTAAATGACAGCTGGTCTCATGGTAAATGACTGCTGGTCTCACGGTAAATGACAGCTGGTCTCATGGTAAATGACTGCTGGTCTCATGGTAAATGACTGCTGGTCTCATGGTAAATGACTGCTGGTCTCATGGTTAAATGACCGTGACTGGTGGTCTCATGGTAAATGATCGTGCTGCTGGTCTCATGGTAAATGACCGTGACAGCTGGTCTCATGGTAAATGACTGCTGGTCTCATGGTAAATGACTGCTGGTCTCATGGTAAATGGCCGTGACTGCTGGTCTCATGGTAAATGACCGTGACAGCTGGTCTCATGGTAAATGACTGCTGGTCTCATGGTAAATGACTGCTGGTCTCATGGTAAATGACCGTGACTGCTGGTCTCATGGTAAATGCCTGCTGGTCTCATGGTAAATGACCGTGACAGCTGGTCTCATGGTAAATGACTGCTGGTCTCATGGTAAATGACTGCTGGTCTCATGGTAAATGACCGTGACTGCTGGTCTCATGGTAAATGACTGCTGGTCTCATGGTAAATTACCGTGACTGCTGGTCTCATGGTAAATGACAGCTGGTCTCATGGTAAATGACAGATGGTCTCATGGTAAATGACAGCTGGTCTCATGGTAAATGACAGCTGGTCTCATGGTAAATGACCGTGACTGCTGGTCTCATGGTAAATGACCGTGACTGCTGGTCTCATGGTAAATGATCGGGACTGCTGGTCTCATGGTAAATGACTGCTGGTCTCATGGTAAATGACCGTGACTGCTGGTCTCATGGTAAAAGACTGCTGGTCTCATGGTAAATGACTGCTGGTCTCATGGTAAATGACCGTGACTGCTGGTCTCATGGTAAATGACTGCTGGTCTCATGGTAAATGACCGTGACTGCTGGTCTCATGGTAAATGACTGCTGGTCTCATGGTAAATGACTGCTGGTCTCATGGTAAATGACTGCTGGTCTCATGGTAAATGACCGTGACTGCTGGTCTCATGGTAAATGACCGTGACTGCTGGTCTCATGGTAAATGACTGCTGTTCTCATGGTAAATGACCGTGACTGCTGGTCTCATGGTAAATGACAGCTGGTCTCATGGTAAATGACAGCTGGTCTCATGGTAAATGACAGCTGGTCTCATGGTAAATGACAGCTGGTCTCATGGTAAATGACCGTGACTGCTGGTCTCATGGTAAATGACTGTGACTGCTGGTCTCATGGTAAATGACCGGGACTGCTGGTCTCATGGTAAATGACTGCTGGTCTCATGGTAAATGACCGTGACTGCTGGTCTCATGGTAAAATACTGCTGGTCTCATGGTAAATGACTGCTGGTCTCATGGTAAATGACCGTGACTGCTGGTCTCATGGTAAATGACTGCTGGTCTCATGGTAAATGACCGTGACTGCTGGTCTCATGGTAAATGACTGCTGGTCTCATGGTAAATGACTGCTGGTCTCATGGTAAATGACTGCTGGTCTCATGGTAAATGACCGTGACTGCTGGTCTCATGGTAAATGACCGTGACAGCCGGTCTCATGGTAAATGGCCGTGACAGCTGGTCTCATGGTAAATGACCGTGACTGCTGGTCTCATGGTAAATGACTGCTGGTCTCATGGTAAATGACCGTGACTGCTGGTCTCATGGTAAATGGCCGTGACTGCTGGTCTCATGGTAAATGGCAGCTGGTCTCATGGTAAATGACTGCTGGTCTCATGGTAAATTACTGTGCTGCTGGTCTCAGGCAAATTAAATCTGCTATTGATTAAACAAAATAATATTATTTATGGAATAAAAAAAAGAAGGAATTATCTTTGTAAATGAGATTATGAATAGGAAAGGTGGAGATATATAATAAGTGTCTGCAAAATTACAACCAACTGATATATTCTGGAAGTGTCTGCTCTTTCCAAAATTACAACCAACTGATATATTCTGGAAGTGTCTGCTCTTTCCAAAATTACAACCAACTGATATATTCTGGAAGTGTCTGCTCTATCCAAAATTACAACCAACTGATATATTCTGGAAGTGTCTGCTCTTTCCAAAATTACAACCAACTGATATATTCTGGAAGTGTCTGCTCTTTCCAAAATTACAACCAACTGATATATTCTGGAAGTGTCTGCTCTTTCCAAAATTACAACCAACTGATATATTCCAAAATTATCCACAACAACCAGGTTCTCCGTGCAGTTTTAACCTGCTGTTGATCGATCACAGTGAGGTCCAATGTAGCCTAACAGTGAGTTTTAAAAGATACTGTTTAGATTGATGTCAGAGTGGGGACAACAGAACACCAGGCCTTTACCAGATGGCTGTTAAAGAGTTGGGAAGTACCAACGCATCAGCTCATGTACAGAGCCCATAGTAGGATATTACCATGACGCAACGTTCACCACTGACTGCAGACATGACTCGTGACTGCCTGAATGGTAGTAATAAGGTCACAGCCCTAACTTAGTGACACGCTACATTGATGACAGCTCACAACAATCATTGGAGGAAGTATTTCTAACCAACAGCTCCACTCCACCACACAGGTTCCATATTGCTAAAACGGCATGAGCATGTAAAGTACCTTGAGGTCAAAGTGTGCTATCCTCTTGCCATGGAGGAACTGGACTCCGTTCAGGATCTGTTTGATGAACTGGGTAGCCTCCTCTTCGCTCAGAGACTCCTTCTGAGCCAGGAAGTCAAACAGCTCTCCTCCAGACACCCTGCAACACAAACACACACTTTTAGGGATCCTGTGCTGCAGGTTATTAGGGAAATGATCTGTGGAATTCAGTGTCTTTCAGTGTGAGGCTGTCTAACTGACAGGCTGTCTGTCACACCATGCCTTCTATAACACTAACTGACAGAGTGCCTGTCACACCATGCCTTCTATAACACTTACTGACAGGCTGTCTGTCACACCATGCCCTCTATAACACTTACTGACTGGCTGTCTGTCACACCATGCCCTGCTATAACACTTACTGACAGGCTGTCTGTCACACCATGCCCTGCTATAACACTTACTGACAGGCTGCCTGTCACACCATGCCTTCTATAACACTTACTGACACAATGTCTGTCACACCATGCCCTCTATAACACTTACTGACAGGCCACACCATGCCCTCTATAACACTAACTGACAGGCCACACCATGCCCTGCTATAACACTTACTGACAGGCTGTCTGTCACACCATGTCTTCTATAACAGTTACTGACAGGCTGTCTGTCACACCATGCCCTGCTATAACACTTACTGACAGGCTGTCTATCACACCATGCCTTCTATAACACTAACTGACAGGCTGTCTGTCACACCATGCCTTCTATAACAGTTACTGACAGGCTGTCTATCACACCATGCCCTGCTATAACACTTACTGACAGGCTGTCTGTCACACCATGCCTTCTATAACACTAACTGACAGGCTGTCTGTCACACCATGCCTTCTATAACAGTTACTGACAGGCTGTCTGTCACACCATGCCTTCTATAACACTAACTGACAGAGTGCCTGTCACACCATGCCTTCTATAACACTTACTGACAGGCTGTCTGTCACACCATGCCCTCTATAACACTTACTGACTGGCTGTCTGTCACACCATGCCCTGCTATAACACTTACTGACAGGCTGTCTGTCACACCATGCCCTGCTATAACACTTACTGACAGGATGCCTGTCACACCATGCCTTCTATAACACTTACTGACACAATGTCTGTCACACCATGCCCTCTATAACACTTACTGACAGGCCACACCATGCCCTCTATAACACTAACTGACAGGCCACACCATGCCCTGCTACAACACTTACTGACAGGCTGTCTGTCACACCATGCCTTCTATAACAGTTACTGACAGGCTGTCTGTCACACCATGCCCTGCTATAACACTTACTGACAGGCTGTCTATCACACCATGCCTTCTATAACACTTACTGACAGGCTGTCTGTCACACCATGCCTTCTATAACAGTTACTGACAGGCTGTCTATCACACCATGCCCTGCTATAACACTTACTGACAGGCTGTCTATCACACCATGCCCTGCTATAACACTTACTGACAGGCTGTCTGTCACACCATGCCCTATATAACACTAACTGACAGGCTGTCTGTCGCACCATGCCTTCTATAACACTTACTGACAGGCCACACCATGCCTTCTATAACACTTACTGACTGGCTGTCTGTCACACCATGCCCTCTATAACACTTACTGACAGGCTGTCTGTCGCACCATGCCTTCTATAACACTTACTGACAGGCCACACCATGCCTTCTATAACACTTACTGACTGGCTGTCTGTCACACCATGCCCTCTATAACACTTACTGACAGGCTGTCTGTCGCACCATGCCTTCTATAACACTAACTGACAGGCCACACCATGCCCTCTATAGTATTTATTGTGCTTAACAGTATTCTTGAACAGCACTGCCACTCCCCTTGCTTTGGGTGAGTAAGATGTTTCATATATTTCTTTATCCCAATCTTTTTTTAGTTAGTTCCATGTCTTGTCCCATTAAATGAGTTTCCTGCAACAGGGCTGTCACATGTTCATTTCTTGTATTATGTGTTTCCTTTTAAAATGTGACATGCCATGCACTTCACATTCCATGAAAATATGTTAAATTCTGAAAAAGCATTGTGTCTACCGGCCATAAATCTAAATGAGTCAAAGATTGTCATTCCTGTAGTACATAGGAAGAAGTAGAATTGACAAAACATAGGAAGAAGTTGGTAATATACAATGCCGACAACATGTACTTTAGATAACGTTTGTGCCATTAATAACTCAAAACAAAAACAGGAGACCTAGAGACAACATTTTCACACAATACCCTCATATACCCATTGTTTCCCCTCTACCTTCCTCCCCCCCGCACTACGATCCAATTCCTGAGTAAACAAAACCACTCCTATATCTACTAAGCTTAATTCAATATGAAAAAGGATTAAAAGTTGTCTTATTTTAAAGTTTTAAACCAGATTCATTCATTCACTTTTCTAAAAGGCTCTAAAAACCAGATTCATTCATTCACTTTTCTAAAAGGCTCCCCCCCCCCCAAAATGGATTACAGATAGGAGATAGAAACCACATAAATACAAATTTTAAAAAATTAAAAATATAATCAAATGTTATTTTTCACATGCACCGAATACAACAGGTGTATATCTAGATCGTACCGTGAAACGCTTTAACCAACAATGCAGGATCACTTGAATCGTTGTCAGTGATATAGCAACGAAAAATATGCCCCCAGACAATCTAAAACCAGTCAATGACATGTACTCCTATCCTTCTTCTCTGTTTTTAAAGGTCATAGTTCATTTCATCAATCTAAAACCAGTAAATGACATGTACTCCTATCCTTCTTCTCTGTTTTTAAAGGTCATAGTTCATTTCATCATGTGGACAATGTTCAGGGAAGTTCATCTGCTAAAAAGTAAAGTGTTTATGTGTTTGATTTATGAGGAATAATGTATACTTCCACCTCTTTTTTTCAGTCAAATTTCAAACCGTGTTGTTTGAAATAAAATAAAAGTAGCCTAGTTATTATTACAGAGTGAAATCATATCAAATCAAAGTTTATTTGTCACGTGCGCCAAATACAACAGGTGTAGTAGACCGTACAGTGAAATGCTTACTTACAGGCTCTAACCAATAGTGTGAAAAAAAGGTTGTGTGTGTGTGTGTGTGTGTGTGTGTGTGTGTGTGTGTGTGTGTGTGTGTGTGTGTGTGTGTGTGTGTGTGTGTGTGTGTGTGTGTGTGTTTGTGTGTGTGTGTGTGTAGGTAAAGAAATAAAACAACAGTAAAAAGACATTTGAAAATAAGAGTAGTAGGATTAGTAATGGTAGTAGTAGTAGTATTAGTAATGGTAGTAGTAGTAGTATTAGTAATGGTAGTGGTAGTATTATTAGTAATGGTAGTAGTAGTACTGGTAGTGGTAGTAATGGTAGTGGTAGTAGCAGTAGTAATGGTAGTAGTAGTAGTATTAGTAATGGTAGTGGTAGTAGTAGTAGTAGTAATGGTAGTAGTAGTAATGGTAGTGGTAGTAATGGTAGTAATGGCAGTGGTAGTAGTAGTGGTAATAGTAGTAATGGTAGTAGTCGTAGTAGTAGTAGTAGTAGTAGTAGTAATAGTAGTAATGGTAGTAGTAGTATTGGTAATGGTAGTAGTAGTACTGGCAGTGGTAGTAATGGTAGTAGTAGTAGTACTGGTAGTAATGGTAGTAGTATTAGTAATGGTAGTAGTAGTAGTACAGGTCGTGGTAGTAATGGTAGTAATGGTAGTGGTAGTAGTAGTGGTAATAGTAGTAATGGTAGTAGTATTAGTAATGGTAGTAATGGTAGTAGTACTGGTAGTGGTAGTAATGGTAGTAATGGTAGTAGTAGTAGTAGTACTGGTAGTGGTAGTAATGGTAGTGATGATAGTAGTAGTAGTAGTAGTAAGGGTAGTGGTAGTAGTAGTAGTAATAGTAGTAATGACAGTAGTAGTAGTATTAGTAATGGTAGTAATGGTAGTAGTAGTACTGGTAGTGGTAGTAATGGTAGTGGTAGTATTATTAGTAATGGTAGTAGTAGTACTGGTCTTGGTAGTAATGGTAGTGGTAGTGGTATTAGTAATGGTAGTGGTAATGGTAGTAGTAATAGTAGTAATGGTAGTAGTAGTAGTATTAGTAATGGTAGTAGTAGTACTGGTAGTGGTAGTAATGGTAGTAGTAGTAGTATTAGTAATAGTAGTAGTGGTAGTAGTAGTACTGGTAGTGGTAGTAATGGTAGTGGTAGTAATGGTAGTGGTAGTGGTATTAGTAATGGTAGTGGTAATGGTAGTAGTAATAGTAGTACTGGTAGTAGTAGTAGTATTAGTAATGGTAGTAGTAGTACTGGTAGTGGTAGTAATGGTAGTAGTGGTAGTATTAGTAATAGTAGTAGTGGTAGTAGTAGTACTGGTAGTGGTAGTACTGGTCGTGGTAGTAATGGTAGTGGTAGTGGTATTAGTAATGGTAGTGGTAATGGTAGTAGTAATAGTAGTAATGGTAGTAGTAGTAGTATTAGTAATGGTAGTAGTAGTACTGGTAGTGGTAGTAATGGTAGTAGCATTTTGTATTAGTAATGGTAGTAGTAGTAGTAGTACTGGTACTGGTAGTAATGGTAGTAATGGTAGTAGTAGTAGTAGTAGTAGTAATGGTAGTAGTAGTAGTAGTACTGGTAGTGGTAGTAGTAGTAGTAGTAATTGTAGTAGTAGTACTGGTAGTGGTAGTAATGGTATTAATGGTAGTAGTAGTAGTATTAGTAATGGTAGTAGTAGTACTGGTAGTGGTAGTAATGGTAGTAATGGTAGTAGTAGTAGTGGTAGTAGTAGTAGTAGTAGTAGTAATGGTAGTAGTAGTACTGGTAGTGGTAGTAATGGTAGTGGTAGTGGTATTAGTAATGGTAGTGGTAGTAGTATTAGTAATGGTAGTAGTAGTAGTAGTAGTAGTAATAGTAGTACTGTTAGTAGTAGTAGTATTAGTAATGGTAGTAATGGTAGTAGTAGTAGTGGTAGTGGTACTATATCTATTGTTTTTTGTTGTTGTTGTGTGATTTGGATTAATCCCCTCTACCACAAGGAACCCCACTAATCTACTGACGGAACGCAAGAGGTGGCTAACAACAGACCTCCATCTTATGCTAGCTTGCTACCGATGGCCTGGCTAGCTGTCTAAATCGCTGTGACCCCCAACCAACCTCTCTACTCACTGGACCCTTTTGATCACTCGACTAAGCATGCCTCTCCTTAATGTTAATATGCCTTGTCCATTGCTGTTCTGGTTAGTGTTTATTGGCTTATTTCACTGTAGAGCCTCTAGTCCTGCTCACTATACCTTATCCAACCTATTAGTTCCACCACCCACACATGCAATGACATCTCCTGGTTTCAATGATGTTTCTAGAGACAATATCTCTCTCTTCATCACTCAATACCTAGGTTTACCTCCACTGTATTCACATCCTACCATACCTTTGTCTGTAAATTATACCTTGAAGCTATTGTATCACCCTCAGAAACCTCCTTTTACTCTCTGTTCCAGATGTTCTAGACGACCAATTCTTATTGCTTTTAGCCGTACCCTTATTCTACTCCTCCTCTGTTCCTCTGGCGATGTAGAGGTGAATCCAGGCCCTGCAGTGCCTAGCTCCACTACTATTCCCCAGGCGCTCTCTTTTGATGACTTCTGTAACCGTAATAGCCTTGGTTTCATGCATGTTAACATTAGAAGCCTCCTCCCTAAGTTTGTTCTATTCACTGCTTTAGCACACTCTGCCAACCCGGATGTTCTAGCTGTGTCTGAATCCTGGCTTAGGAAGACCACCAAAAATTCTGAAATTTTAATCCCAAACTACAACATTTTCAGACAAGATAGAACTGCCAAAGGGGGTGGTGTTGCAATCTACTGCAAAGATAGCCTGCAGAGTTCTGTCCTACTATCCAGGTCTGTACCCAAACAATTTGAAATTCTACTTTTAAAAATCCACCTCTCTAAAAACAAGTCTCTCACCGTTGCCGCCTGCTATAGACCACCCTCTGCCCCCAGCTGTGCTCTGGACACCATATGTGAGCTGATTTCCCCCCATCTATCTTCAGAGCTCGTGCTGCTAGGCGACCTAAACTGGAACATGCTTAACACCCCAGCCATCCTACAATCTAAACTTGATGCCCTCAATCTCACACAAATTATCAATGAACCTACCAGGTACCTCCCCAAAGACTTAAACACGGGCACCCTCATAGATATGATCCTAACCAACTTGCCCTCTAAATACACCTCTGCTGTCTTCAACCAAGATCTCAGTGATCACTGCCTCATTGCCTGCATCCGTAATGGGTCAGCAGTCAAACGACCTCCACTCATCACTGTCAAACGCTCCCTGAAACACTTCAGCGAGCAGGCCTTTCTAATCGACCTGGCCGGGGTATCCTGGAAGGATATTGATCTCATCCCGTCAGTAGAGGATGCCTGGATATTTTGTTTAAATGCCTTCCTAACCATCTTAAATAAACATGCCCCATTCAAGAAATTTTGAACCAGGAACAGATATAGCCCTTGGTTCTCCCCAGACCTGACTGCCCTTAACCAACACAAGAACATCCTATGGTGTTCTGCATTAGCATCGAACAGCCCCTGTGATATGCAGCTGTTCAGGGAAGCTAGAAACCATTATACACAGGTAGTTAGAAAAGCCAAGCTTTTTCAAGCAGAAATTTGCTTCCTGCAACACTAACTCAAAAAAGTTCTGGGACACTGTAAAGTCCATGGAGAATAAGAACACCTCCTCCCAGATGCCCACTGCACTGAAGATAGGAAACACTGTCACCACTGAAAAATCACCCATTATTGAGAATTTCAAAAAGCATTTTTCTACGGCTGGCCATGCTTTCCACCTGGCTACTCCTACCCCAGTCAACAGCACTGCACCCCCCACAGCAACTCGCCCAAGCCTTCCCCATTTCTCCTTCTCCCAAATCCGTTCAGCTGATGTTCTGAAAGAGCTGAAAATCTGGACCCCTACAAATCAGCCGGGCTAGACAATCTGGACCCTTTCTTTCTAAAATTATCTGCCGAAATTGTTGCCACCCCTATTACTAGGCTGTTCAACCTCTCTTTTGTGTCGTCTGAGATTCCCAAAGATTGGAAAGCAGCTGCGGTCATCCCCCTCTTCAAAGGGGGGGACACTCTTGACCCAAACTGCTACAGACCTATATCTATCCTACCATGCCTTTCTAAGGTCTTCGAAAGCCAAGTCAACAAACAGATTACCGACCATTTAGAATCTCACCATACCTTCTCTGCTATGCAATCTGGTTTCAGAGCTGGTCATGGGTGCACCTCAGCCACGCTCAAGGTCATAAACGATATCTTAACCGCCATCGATAAGAAACATTACTGTGCAGCCGTATTCATTGATCTGACCAAGGCTTTCGACTCTGTCAATCACCACATCCTCATCGGCAGACTCGACAGCCTAGGTTTCTCAAATGATTGCCTCGCCTTGTTCACCAACTACGTCTCTGATAGAGTGTCAAATCGGAGGGTCTGCTGTCCGGACCTCTGGCAGTCTCTATGGGGGTGCCACAGGGTTCAATTCTTGGACCGACTCTCTTCTCTGTATACATCAATGAGGTCGCTCTTGCTGCTGGTGAGTCTCTGATCCACCTCTACGCAGACGACACCATTCTGTATACTTCTGGCCCTTCTTTGGACACTGTGTTAACAACCCTCCAGGCAAGCTTCAATGCCATACAACTCTCCTTCCGTGGCCTCCAATTGCTCTTAAATACAAGTAAAACTAAATGCATGCTCTTCAACCGATCGCTACCTGCACCTGCCCGCCTGTCCAACATCACTACTCTGGACGGCTCTGACTTAGAATACGTGGACAACTACA
This sequence comes from Oncorhynchus mykiss, assembly GCF_013265735.2. NCBI lineage: Eukaryota > Metazoa > Chordata > Actinopteri > Salmoniformes > Salmonidae > Oncorhynchus > Oncorhynchus mykiss. Next base: position 809,947 of record NC_050570.1, on the reverse strand, counting down.
AATACTTAAGTGTTTAGTTAGACTGTAAACTCTCCTTCCAGACCCATATCAAACATCTCCAATCCAAAGTTAAATCTAGAATTGGCATCCTATTTCGCAACAAAGCATCCTTCACTCATGCTGCCAAACATACCCTTGTAAAACTGACCATCCTACCAATCCTCGACTTTGGCGATGTCATTTATAAAATAGCCTCCAATACCCTACTCAACAAATTGGATGCAGTCTATCACAGTGCAATCTGTTTTGTCACCAAAGCCCCATATACTACCCACCATTGCGACCTGTACGCTCTCGTTGGCTGGCCCTCGCTTCATACTCGTTTCCAAACCCACTGGCTCCATGTCATCTACAAGACCCTGCTAGGTAATGTCCCCCCTTATCTCAGCTCGCTGGTCACCATAGCATCTCCCACCTGTAGCACACGCTCCAGCAGGTATATCTCTCTCGTCACCCCCAAAACCAATTCTTTCTTTGGCCGCCTCTCCTTCCAGTTCTCTGCTGCCAATGACTGGAACGAACTACAAAAATCTCTGAAACTGGAAACACATCTCCCTCACTAGCTTTAAGCACCAACTGTCAGAGCAGCTCACAGATTACTGCACCTGTACATAGCCCACCTATAATTTAGCCCAAACAACTACCTCTTTCCCTACTGTATTTAATAAATTTATTTATTTTGCTCCTTTGCACCCCATTATTTTTATTTCTACTTTGCACATTTTTCCATTGCAAATCTACCATTCCAGTGTTTTACTTGCTATATTGTATTTACTTTGCCACCATGGCCTTTTTTTGCCTTTACCTCCCTTATCTCACCTCATTTGCTCACATCGTATATAGACTTGTTTATATTGTATTTTTGACTGTATGTTTGTTTTACTCCATGTGTAACTCTGTGTCATTGTATGTGTCGAACTGCTTTGCTTTATCTTGGCCAGGTCGCAATTGTAAATGAGAACTTGTTCTCAACTTGCCTACCTGGTTAAATAAAGGTGAAATAAATAAATAAAAATTAGTAATGGTAGTGGTATTAGTATTAGTAATGGTAGTAGTAGTAGTAGTAGTACTGGTAATGGTAGTAATGGTAGTAGTAATAGTAGTAATGGTAGTAGTATTAGTATTAGTAATGGTAGTAGTAGTAGTATTAGTAATGGTAGTAATGGTAGTAGTAGTAGTACTGGTAGTGGTAGTAATGGTAGAAATGGTAGTAGTAGTAGTATTAGTAATGGTAGTAGTAGTACTGGTAGTAGTAGTAATAGTAGCAATGGTAGTGGTAGTAGTAGTAATAGTAGTAATGGTAGTAGTAGTAGTATTAGTAATGGTAGTAGTAGTAGTAGTACTGGTAGTAATGGTAGTAATGGTAGTGGTAGTAGTAGTAGTAGTAATAGTAGTAATGGTAGTGGTAGTAATGGTAGTAGTGTAGTAGTAGTATTAGTAATGGTAGTAGTAGTAGTATTAGTAATGGTAGTAGTAGTAGTAGTACTGGTAGTGGTAGTAATGGTAGTACACGTACGATCCCCAGTTATCGGCCACCTTACTATTTTGTTCAATCACAAGATATATTAGTTTCATTTTGTTCAAAAAAGAGACACCAACCTCGAATCTGAAGTGTTTACTAGATAGTTTCTCTAGACCTTCCGGTAAAAATAATTGTTTTTAAAATGACTTGGCTGAAATTCGTTAGGTAAAAAGTTGGATATTAAATTGTGTGGTCTGTTGCGCAGTCCAATTTTACAATATACAGCCTGTCCCACAAAATGTGTAACTATGTTGTTTTTCTTTTTAAACTCTCACAACTTAACTTACATAAATTGCTTTGGAAATCGGTGGTCAGTTAGCTAGAAGGGTGTCTTTAGTTGCAAAACTTACCATTATTTCCCAGACCATTTAAATGTTGAGGCTAGAGGTGATTTAGTCCCCTAACTAACCGATTGAGTCTGTTATGGGAAGTCGGATGCTGGGGGAAAATGTAGCTATTCCTCATGTTGTTAATTTTCTCTCTGCATTGTTGGGAAGGACCTGTTAGCATTTCACTGTTAATCTACACCTGTTGTTTACGAAGGATGTGACAAATTCAATTTTGATTTAGACAGCTGATAACACCATGGACATCACATCCTCTGTTAGACAGGGCCAGCAGATATTACCATGGACAAAACATCCTCTCTAGATTTTATCACACTAATGTCTGCTCTTCTCTAACAGATTGTACTCTCACAGGCTGGACTCTCACAGGCTGGACTCTCACAGGCTGGACTCTCACAGGCTGGACTCTCACAGGCTGGACATACGCAGGCTGGACTCTCACAGGCTGGACTCTCACAGGCTGGACTCTCACAGGCTGGACTCTCACAGACTGGACTCTCACAGGCTGGACTCTCACAGGCTGGACTCTCACAGACTGGGCTCTCACAGACTGGACTCTCACAGACTGGACTCTCAGGTGTTAGAGATATATAAGTTTAATAGATGGTCTATGTACTGTCTATCCAGTCTAATATATGGTCTATATACTGTCTATCCAGTCTAATAGATGGTCTATATACTGTCTATCCAGTCTAATAGATGGTCTATAGACTGTATATCCAGTCTAATAGATTATATATATACATCCAGTCTAATAGATGGTCTATATATATACATCCAATCTAATATATTATATATATACATCCAGTCTAATAGATTATATATATACATCCAATCTAATAGATGGTCTATATACTGTCTATCCAGTCTAATAGATGGTCTATATACTGTCTATCCAGTCTAATAGATGGTCTATATACTGTCTATCCAGTCTAATAGATGGTCTATATACTGTCTATCCAGTCTAATAGATGGTCTATATACTGTCTATCCAGTCTAATAGATTATATACATACATCCAGTCTAATAGATTATATATATACATCCAGTCTAATAGATTATATATATATACATCCAGTCTAATATATGGTCTATATACTGTCTATCCAGTCTAATAGATGGTCTATATACTGTCTATCCAGTCTAATATATGGTCTATATACTGTCTATCCAGTCTAATAGATGGTCTATATACTGTCTATCCAGTCTAATAGATGGTCTATATACTGTCTATCCAGTCTAATAGATGGTCTATATACTGTCTATCCAGTCTAATAGATGGTCTATATACTGTCTATCCAGTCTAATAGATTATATACATACATCCAGTCTAATAGATTATATATATACATCCAGTCTAATAGATTATATATATATACATCCAGTCTAATATATGGTCTATATACTGTCTATCCAGTCTAATAGATGGTCTATATACTGTCTATCCAGTCTAATATATGGTCTATATACTGTCTATCCAGTCTAATAGATGGTCTATATACTGTCTATCCAGTCTAATAGATGGTCTATATACTGTCTATCCAGTCTAATAGATGGTCTATATACTGTCTATCCAGTCTAATAGATGGTCTATATACTGTCTATCCAGTCTAATATATGGTCTATATACTGTCTATCCAGTCTAATAGATGGTCTATATACTGTATATCCAGTCTAAGAGATTATATATATACATCCAGTCTAATAGATTATATATATACATCCAGTCTAATAGATGGTCTATATATACATCCAGTCTAATAGATTATATATATATACATCCAGTCTAATATATGGTCTATATACTGTCTATCCAGTCTAATAGATGGTCTATATACTGTATATCCAGTCTAATAGATGGTCTATAGACTGTATATCCAGTCTAAGAGATTATATATATACATCCAGTCTAATAGATTATATATATACATCCAGTCTAATAGATGGTCTATATATACATCCAGTCTAATAGATTATATATATACATCCAGTCTAATAGATTATATATATACATCCAGTCTAATAGATTATATATATACATCCAGTCTAATAGATTATATATATACATCCAGTCTAATAGATGGTCTATATACTGTCTATCCAGTCTAATAGATTATATATATATACATCCAGTCTAATAGATTATATATATACATCCAGTCTAATATATTATATATATATACATCCAGTCTAATAGATTATATATATACATCCAGTCTAATAGATGGTCTATATACTGTCTATCCAGTCTAATAGATTATATATATATACATCCAGTCTAATAGATTATATATATATATATACATCCAGTCTAATATATTATATATATATACAAACAGTCTAATAGATGGTCTATATACTGTCTATCCAGTCTAATAGATTATATATATACATCCAGTCTAATAGATTATATATATATATACATCCAGTCTAATAGATTATATATATACATCCAGTCTAATAGATTATATATATATATATACATCCAGTCTAATATATTATATATATATACAAACAGTCTAATAGATGGTCTATATACTGTCTATCCAGTCTAATAGATTATATATATACATCCAGTCTAATAGATTATATATATATATACATCCAGTCTAATAGATGGTCTATATACTGTATATCCAGTCTAATAGATTATATATATACATCCAGTCTAATAGATTATATATATATACATCCAGTCTAATAGATGGTCTATATACTGTCTATCCAGTCTAATAGATGGTCTATATACTGTCTATCCAGTCTAATAGATGGTCTATAGACTGTATATCCAGTCTAAGAGATTATATATATACATCCAGTCTAATAGATTATATATATACATCCAGTCTAATAGATGGTCTATATATACATCCAGTCTAATAGATTATATATATACATCCAGTCTAATAGATTATATATATACATCCAGTCTAATAGATTATATATATACATCCAGTCTAATAGATGGTCTATATACTGTCTATCCAGTCTAATAGATTATATACATACATCCAGTCTAATAGATTATATATATACATCCAGTCTAATAGATTATATATATATACATCCAGTCTAATATATGGTCTATATACTGTCTATCCAGTCTAATAGATGGTCTATATACTGTCTATCCAGTCTAATAGATGGTCTATATACTGTCTATCCAGTCTAATAGATGGTCTATATACTGTCTATCCAGTCTAATATATGGTCTATATACTGTCTATCCAGTCTAATAGATGGTCTAATAGTCTAATAGACATTGAGAGGCTGCTGCCAACATACTGACTCAACTCCAGCCACTTTAATAATGGAAACATTGATGTAAAAATGTATCACTAGCCACTTTAAACAATGCCCCTTAATATAATGTTTACATACCCTACATTACTCATCTCATATGTATATACTGTACTCGATACCATCTACTGCATCTTGCCTATGCCGCTCTGTACCATCACTCATTCATATATCTTTATGTACATCTTTATCTCTTTGCACTTGTGTGTATAAGGTAGTTGTTGTGGAATTGTTAGGTTAGATTACTTGTTGGTTATTACTGCATTGTCGGAACTAGAAGCACAAGCATTTCGCTACACTCGCTAACATACATCTGCTAACCATGTGTATGTGACAAATAACATTTGATTTGATTTGAAAGAGTGGAATGTAATGGCTGAACAGCAACCAGACTGTCTGGATGGATGCTTGCGTGCGTGCGTGTCCCTCTTCACTCACAGTTCCAGTATGAGCACCACGTCAGTGCGGGTCTCGTAGACATCATGCAACGCTACAATGTTGGGATGTGTGATCAGCTGTAGGATGTCCACCTCTCTCTCTATGTCTTCCCTCCTCACTCCCCTCCTGCTGGCCCGGCTCTGACACTTCTTCACAAACTTGGCAGCATACTCCAGACCCGAGCACTTGTCCCGGACACGCTTCACGATGGCAAACTGGCCACTGAGGATGCAAAGAGCACACAAAGAGGATGACATCAAATTGACGACGAAGGATGCAGAGAACACACAAAAAGGTACGTTTGAAATATAAATCTCTGACATAGCACACAGAGGATGATATCATCCCTGACCTCATCCAATAGACTGGGAATGTCTGGGGAATTTGGGACTGACATGGTTGAACAACAGTTAGAGTCTGATGGTTGAACAACAGTTACAGTCTGATGGTTGAACAACAGTCTGATGGTTGAACAACAGTTACAGTCTGATGGTTGAACAACAGTCTGATGGTTGAACAACAGTCTGATGGTTGAACAACAGTTAGTCTGATTGTTGAACAACAGTTACAGTCTGATGAGCTGAGCAACGTGATCAGATTAGAGCTGTAGCAACGTGATCAGATCAGAGCTGTAGCAACGTGATCAGATCAGAGCTGTAGCAACTAGAGATCTGTAGCAACATGATCAGATCAGAGCTGTAGCAACGTGATAAGATCAGAGCTGTAGCAACTAGAGATCTGTAGCAACGTGACCAGATCAGAGCTGTAGCAACTAGAGATCTGTAGCAACGTGATCAGATCAGAGCTGTAGCAACATGATCAGATCAGAGCTGTAGCAACACGATGAGATCAGAGCTGTAACAACGTGACCAGATCAGAGCTGTAACAACGTTATCAGATCAGAGCTGTAGCAACGTGATCAGATCAGAGCTGTAGCAACATGATCAGATCAGAGCTGTAACAACTAGAGATCTGTAACAACGTGACCAGATCAGAGCTGTAGAACCTAGAGATCTGTAGCAACGTGATCAGATCAGAGCTGTAGCAACGTGATCAGATCAGAGCTGTAGCAACGTGATCAGATCAGAGCCGAAGCAACTAGAGATCTGTAGCAACGTGATCAGATCAGAGCTGTAGCAACGTGATCAGATCAGAGCTGTAGCAACATGATCAGATCAGAGCTGTAGCAACTAGAGATCTGTAGCAACGTGATCAGATCAGAGCTGTAGCAACTAGAGATCTGTAGCAACGTGATCAGATCAGAGCTGTAACAACGTGACCAGATCAGAGCTGTAGCAACGTGATCAGATCAAAGCTGTAGCAACGTGATCAGATCAGAGCTGTAACAACGTGATTAGATCAAAGCTGTAGCAACGTGATCAGATCAGAGCTGAAGCAACGTGATCAGATCAGAGCTGTAACAACTAGAGATCTGTAGCAACGTGATCAGATCAGAGTTGTAGCAACTAGAGATCTGTAGCAACGTGATCAGATCAAAGCTGTAGCAACGTGATCAGATCAGAGCTGTAGCAACTAGAGATCTGTAGCAACGTGATCAGATCAGAGCTGTAGCAACGTGATCAGATCAGAGCTGTAACAACTAGAGATCTGTAACAACGTGACCAGATCAGAGTTGTAGCAACTAGAGATCTGTAACAACGTGACCAGATCAGAGTTGTAGCAACTAGAGATCTGTAGCAACGTGATCAGATCAGAGCTGTAGCAACGTGATCAGATCAGAGCTGAAGCAACTAGAGATCTGTACTCTAGCAACATGTACCAGTCTGCTTCATGCCAAGCCACTTTCCCATCTTACCTAACTAACTAAGTCGCTGGCAGAGTGCAGCTTCCTGCCTCTCTAACTCTCCCAGTAAGCCATGGGGCACCACAACGGGATATTCAGGTGGACAATTTCACCTTAAACAAAGATGACCGCTTTCCCTGCTCGGCTGCTAACTACTTATGACGATAAAAGAACACAGACTTAGAGTTTGGGAGGAAGTCCAAAGCTTGGCTTGTGTCAGATGGGAGCAGAGTACAGCCAGAGAACTATTCTCCCACTCCATCAAATGTTCTGCCAAATATCTGAACCACCCCTCGTACTCCCAAATCTCCAGAAGAGGTCACAACAGAGGTGTTTCCCAAAGCTCCTACAACAGACTTATTGTTCTCGCATGTGTGGTTGTAAAGGGTTCCAGGACATAGCTACCACAACTGAAATCATCAGCTTCTTTATTGAACGTTCGGATTTACTGATTGTGTCTAGGATTTTTACAACAGGGCTCATTTACAAAACGAGACCTGGGTCTCAATATGACTTCCTGGTAAATAAAGGTTAAATAAAAAGTTTACCTAACATGGACCTAATTACTGGGCATCAGTGCGAGAGACTGTGGTTCACGTGGAATGTGTAAACGTGTCCCCATTGACAGGGTAGATTACAACACAGCAGCAATAAAGGACAGACTGAATTTCCCATCACATAGCCTAACACAGCTGGTATGTTCACGGAAGAAAGAGGAGGTTAAACATGTTCCCTAGTGATGTTTACAGGGTAAACACAACGTATGACATCTCTGTCAGGGTATGATGACACCGTATTCTGTTGCGTTGAGAAAGTTATCATCCTGACACTGATGGCCTGCTATCAAAGCTGATTAATCCTGCTGGCTGCTGCCACTCCTGTCCTGCTTGCATCATGCCTGCTGGCTGCTGCCACTCCTGTCCTGCTTGCATCATGCATGCTGGCTGCTGCCACTCCTGTCCTGCTTGCATCATGCCTGCTGGCTGCTGCCACTCCTGTCCTGCTTGAAAGATGCCTGCTGGCTGCTGACACTCCTGTCCTGCTTGCATCATGCCTGCTGCCACTCCTGACCTGCTTGCATCATGCCTGCTGGCTGCTGCCACTCCTGTCCTGCTTGAAAGATGCCTGCTGGCTGCTGCCACTCCTGTCCTGCTTGAAAGATGCCTGCTGGCTGCTGCCACTCCTGTCCTGCTTGCATCATGCCTGCTGCAGTGTCCTGTCCTGCTTGCATCATGCCTGCTGGCTGCTGCCACTCCTGTCCTGCTTGCATCATGCCTGCTGCAGTGTCCTGACCTGCTTGCATCATGCCTGCTGGCTGCTGCCACTCCTGTCCTGCTTACATCATGCCTGCTGCCACTCCTGTCCTGCTTGCATCATGCCTCCTGCAGTGTCCTCTCCTGTCCTGATTGCATCATGCCTGCTGGCTGCTGCCACTCCTGTCCTGCTTGCATCATGCCTGCTGGCTGCTGCCATTCCTGTCCTGCTTGCATCATGCCTGCTGGCTGCTGCCACTCCTGTCCTGCTTGCATCATGCCTGCTGCAGTGTCCTGTCCTGCTTGCATCATGCCTGCTACAGTGTCCTCTCCTGTCCTGCTTGCATCATACCTGCTGCAGTGTCCTGTCCTGTCCTGATTGCATCATGCCTGCTGCAGTGTCCTCTCCTGTCCTGCTTGCATCATGCCTGCTGCAGTGTCCTCTCCTGTCCTGCTTGCATCATGCCTGCTGCAGTGTCCTGTCCTGTCCTGCTTGCATCATGCGTGCTGCAGTGTCCTCTCCTGTCCTGCTTGCATCATGCCTGCTGCAGTGTCCTCTCCTGTCCTGCTTGCATCATGCCTGCTGCAGTGTCCTGTCCTGTCCTGATTGCATCATGCCTGCTGCAGTGTCCTCTCCTGTCCTGCTTGCATCATGCCTGCTGCAGTGTCCTCTCCTGTCCTGCTTGCATCATGCCTGCTGCAGTGTCCTCTCCTGTCCTGCTTGCATCATGCCTGCTGCAGTGTCCTGTCCTGTCCTGATTGCATCATGCCTGCTGCAGTGTCCTGTCCTGTCCTGATTGCATCATGCCTGCTGCAGTGTCCTCTCCTGTCCTGCTTGCATCATGCCTGCTGCAGTGTCCTGTCCTGTCCTGATTGCATCATGCCTGCCGCAGTGTCCTCTCCTGTCCTGCTTGCATCATGCCTGCTGCAGTGTCCTCTCCTGTCCTGCTTGCATCCTGCCTGCTGCAGTGTCCTGTCCTGCTTGCATCATGCCTGATGCAGTGTCCTCTCCTGCTTGCATCATGCCTGCTCCATAATGGCCAGTCACTCTGTAATGTACCACAGGGGCCTGTGTTAGGCCTGCTCACGCCATGTACTTCCATGTTACACAAGATATAGCTCAGTCTTAACTCTCTAGTGATCTGCAACCAAGTTAAATACAGGCTATTATTCATATTATCAGCCCGATAAGGACTTTGACGAGCTGGTTAAGCCTAACACGGAACCCAAACCAGTTGCGAGTGTGCGCCATCGTGCATACATGTATTTTGTCCCCCCACACCAAACGCGATCACGACACGCAGGTTAAAATATCTAAACAAACTCGGAACCAATTACATTAATTTGTGGACAGGTCGAAAGTCATTAAACATGTATGGCAATTTAGCTAGTGAGCTTGTACTTGCTAGCTAATTTGTCCTGGGATATAAACATTGAGTTGTTATTTTACCTGAAATGTACAAGGTCCTCTACTCCGACAATTAATCCACACATAAAACGGCCAACCGAATCGTTTCTAGTCATCTCTCCTCCTTCCAGGCTTTTTCATCGTTTAACTTATATGGTGATCGCATCTAAACTTTCATTGTATTACAACTACCGGTAAACAGTTCGTCTTTAGGTCACCCACGTGGGTATAACCAATGAGGAGATGGCACGTGGGTACCTGCAACTATAAACCAATGAGGAGATGGGAGAGGCAGAACTTTCAGCGCGATCTGCGTCAGAAATATGAGTGACTTCTATTTTAGCCCTTGGCATCGCAGACGCTCGTTGACGCGCGCGGGCAGTGTGGGTGCATTAATTGAATAACATCGATTTCTGCATTTAATTTGCGACGCTCGCGCACGCGACGTGTCCGGTCTGGTCAGCATGTCCTTGTCCCTGACTGCTTCATAATTAAACCTGTCCCCCGACAGTGACACGGTTCCACGGGTCTCTAGTGTCATAAACGTTCCATGTTGGACAACTTGCAGCACTGTGTTACCTCTCTTTGACGGTAATGAAGGGTTACAAGAAGAGATCTTCATTGAACGTTGTTGAAACTGGTAAAGTTGATGTAATACATTATACGGAAGAAAAATGAATCACTCAGGACAACACCTCTCCAGTCCACCCTCACCGTTTAGCCAATGAAAAGAGAGATGTGATATAGTGTAACTGTCTCAGTCTCTGTATAGTGTATCAGTCTCTGTATAGTGTCTCAGTCTCTGTATAGTGTCCCAGTCTCTGTTAAGTGTATCAGTCTCTGTATAGTGTATCAGTCTCTGTATAGTGTCTCAGTCTCTGTATAGTGTCCCAGTCTCTGTATAGTGTCCCAGTCTCTGTATAGTGTATCAGTCTCTGTATAGTGTCTCAGTCTCCGTATAGTGTATCAGTCTCTGTATAGTGTCTCAGTCTCCGTATAGTGTATCAGTCTCTGTATAGTGTCTCAGTCTCTGTAAAGTGTATCAGTCTCTGTATAGTGTATCAGTCTCTGTATAGTGTCTCAGTCTCTGTATAGTGTCCCAGTCTCTGTATAGTGTATCAGTCTCTGTATAGTGTCTCAGTCTCCGTATAGTGTATCAGTCTCTGTATAGTGTCTCAGTCTCCGTATAGTGTATCAGTCTCTGTATAGTGTCTCAGTCTCTGTATAGTGTATCAGTCTCTGTATAGTGTATCAGTCTCTGTATAGTGTCTCAGTCTCTGTATAGTGTCTCAGTCTCTGTATAGTGTCTCAGTCTCTGTAAAGTGTATCAGTCTCTGTATAGTGTATCAGTCTCTGTATAGTGTCTCAGTCTCTGTATAGTGTCCCAGTCTCTGTATAGTGTATCCGTCTCTGTATAGTGTCTCAGTCTCCGTATAGTGTATCAGTCTCTGTATAGTGTCTCAGTCTCTGTATAGTGTCTCAGTCTCTGTATAGTGTATCAGTCTATGTATAGTGCATCAGTCTCTGTATAGTGTCTCAGTCTCTGTATAGTGTCTCAGTCTCTGTATAGTGTCTCAGTCTCTGTATAGTGTCACTGTATCAGTCTCTGTATAGTGTATCAGTCTCTGTATAGTGTATCAGTCTCTGTATAGTGTCTCAGTCTCAATATAGTGTATCAGTCTCTGTATAGTGTATCAGTCTTTGTATAGTGTATCAGTCTCTGTATAGTGTCTCAGTCTCTGTATAGTGTATCAGTCTCTGTATAGTGTATCAGTCTCTGTATAGTGTATCAGTCTCTGTATAGTGTCTCAGTCTCTATATAGTGTATCAGTCTCTGTATAGTGTCTCAGTCTCTGTATAGTGTCTCGGTCTCTGTATAGTGTATCAGTCTCTGTATAGTGTATCGGTCTCTGTATAGTGTCTCAGTCTCTGTATAGTGTATCAGTCTCTGTATAGTGTATCAGTCTCTGTATAGTGTCTCGGTCTCTGTATAGTGTATCAGTCTCTGTATAGTGTATCAGTCTCTGTATAGTGTCTCAGTCTCTGTATAGTGTATCAGTCTCTGTATAGTGTCTCAGTCTCTGTATCGGAGTCAAATGTAACGGAGTACATTGCCCGTGTTGTGAATGGTTCCTGTTCATACATGGATTTGTACATTGCTAGACATGACTGGCTTGTTGACCAGCGAGGTGGTTTCACCAACAACACACACGCATGAACATTGTTGTGTAAGGGGAAGCTGGTATGATGTTGATGATGATGTGTTTTCCTATGAGCCAAATACACCAGATATTGTTGTTGATGGGGGGAGGCCAGGGGGAGGTGCTCATTGTGCAAGTGGGCTGCTCATTTGATGGCTACATGGAGCAGGCCGTTCCCTGGAAGCTGCTTAAGTACCAGCCCCTCGTGGCACCCTTGGACATCCACGGGTGTATGTGTCAGCTGGTCGCGCCGTTATTCGGCAGTCTCGACCACGTACACAGGCTTGTTCTGTGTAGCCTGACAGAAACTAGGGCAAAGCAGTTGGCTAGGTTACTGCTCTGTTCAGCTGTAGTGGGACTAGGGCAAAGCAGTTGGCTAGGTTACTGCTCTGTTTCAGCTGTAGTGGGACTAGGGCAAAGCAGTTAGCTAGGTACTGCTCTATTTCAGCTGTAGTGGGACTAGGGCAAAGCAGTTGGCTAGGTTACTGCTCTGTTTCAGCTGTAGTGGGACTAGGTGCAAAGCAGTTAGCTAGGTTACTGCTCTGTTTCAGCTGTAGTGGGACTAGGGCAAAGCAGTTAGCTAGGTACTGCTCTATTTCAGCTGTAGTGGGACTAGGGCAAAGCAGTTGGCTAGGTTACTGCTCTGTTTCAGCTGTCGTGAGACTAGGGCAAAGCAGTTGGCTAGGTTACTGCTCTGTTTCAGCTGTCGTGGGACTAGGGCAAAGCAGTTAGCTAGGTACTGCTCTGTTTCAGCTGTCGTGGGACTAGGGCAAAGCAGTTAGCTAGGTAATGCTCTGTTCAGCTGTAGTGGGACTAGGGCAAAGCAGTTAGCTAGGTAATGCTCTGTTTCAGCTGTCGTGGGACTAGGGCAAAGCAGTTGGCTAGGTTACTGCTCTGTTTCAGCTGTCGTGGGACTAGGGCAAAGCAGTTGGCTAGGTTACTGCTCTGTTTCAGCTGTCGTGGGACTAGGGCAAAGCAGTTAGCTAGGTTACTGCTCTGTTTCAGCTGTCGTGGGACTAGGGCAAAGCAGTTAGCTAGGTTACTGCTCTGTTTCAGCTGTCGTGGGACTAGGGCAAAGCAGTTAGCTAGGTTACTGCTCTGTTTCAGCTGTCGTGGGACTAGGGCAAAGCAGTTAGCTAGGTTACTGCTCTGTTTCAGCTGTCGTGGGACTAGGGCAAAGCAGTTAGCTAGGTTACTGCTCTGTTCAGCTGTAGTGGGACTAGGGCAAAGCAGTTAGCTAGGTTACTGCTCTGTTTCAGCTGTAGTGGGACTAGGGCAAAGCAGTTAGCTAGGTTACTGCTCTGTTTCAGCTGTAGTGGGACTAGGGCAAAGCAGTTAGCTAGGTTACTGCTCTGTTTCAGCTGTAGTGGGCAGCCTAGCTGTTTAAGGAAGGAAGTGCTTTCTGTACCCTTGAGTGCCATGCAGACAGGGATCTGTCTGGGATCCTTTTTTTGTAAATTGATATGTGGATTCAAATAAAGAATTTAGTGTTTGTGTTATATGTTGTGTGAATTAAAGGGTCTGTCTAGTCCAGTAGTCTGCATATTATATACAGTAGTTGGCACACCTCTCCAATCTCTAGTAGTTCTAAGGGCTCTTTTGCCAGAGGTTACCTCAGCATATGGTTCTGTCCCATCATCAAGCCTTTGAAACTTTTCTTAGCTTTCTCCGTCTGGATGTGTGGTGTGTAAACAATGTCCATAGCTTAGCATAGCATAGCTACAACGTTCTAATAGAAGCCTAGCTTTTCCAAAACAGCGTTGTTTCTTGTATTAGAGTCTTTAGAGAACTGCTTTACTTTGATGTCCTTTGTCTTCTGTCTTTTTATTGAGTTGTTAACTAGCTCGTTTTTTGATAGCTAACTATCTTCTTTTAGGAAAGTCCCTTACAACGGCTTAACAACCCAGCTAGCTAAGCTAACTGCACAATCTTATAGGCCTATCTTCTTCATTTGTTGCTTGTTTTGTCTCACATTCAGTTGTCTTTTGTTTTTTCCAATGTACTTCACTCTAAAAACCATGCTAATTTCAATATTTGTAGGAGCTAATTTTTTTCAGCAGCTGCTGCTCAAGTTGAAACTATTCTCTCAATTCAATTCAAGGGCTTTATTGGCATGGGAAACATATGTAACATCGCCAAAGCAAGTGATCTGTCTCCCTCTGATCTGTCTCTCTAATCTATCTGTTTCTCTCTCTGACCTCTCTCCCCCTCTCTTTCCCCCCTCTCTCTCTCCACCAATCTCTCTCCCTATGATCTCTCTCTCTTCGACCCGTCTCCCTCTCCTCCCTCTCTATCCCTCTCTCTCTCCACCCCTCTCTCTCTCTCCACCAATCTCTCTCCCTATGATCTCGCTCTCTTTGACAGTCACCCTCTCCCCCCCCCCCCCCCCCCTCTCTCTAATAACTGACACAGCAGCTGCTGAGGTGTTGAGGAAACTCTCACACACACACACACACACACACACACACACACACACACACACACACACACACACACACACACACACACACACACACACACACACACACACACACACACACACACACACACATGCAAACACACACACACACACACACACACACAGTCCTTCCTCTTTCATTACAGTTGTCTGAGGCTTCCCAGCCCAGTCTTGTTGCTGTCCTTGTGTCTGGGGGTTCAACACATACACATGCAAATCTAACCACTCGTGAAGTCTTGTGTGTCCTAAACAATCCCTATTGATCACAATAAAGCCATCTCCCCAGTAACAGCTGAATGTTCCAATAACCAGCATTCAAATAGAGAGGCAAGAGCCATCTGAACTGAACCCAGTGTTAAAGAGAACAAAGTTAACTCCTAGCAGGTTGTGTCGCAGAAAATACCAGAACAGGAAGTTACTATAATGTGGTAGACCACAGATCATATTTCAAGTCCTGTTGTCTGTGTAGAAGTGCTGTTGGCCTTCTCCTGGAACCCTCCAATACTATCCGTCTGTCCCACACGTGACTTAATGAACTTCCTGCTGAACACATTCCTAACCTCTTTTGAATTATTGTATACTTCCTTAGAAGGATTTCCCCTATATGTTCTCTATAACAGCAGTTCCTTACTGGGAGGTTAGTCTGCCTATAGGACCCGTTGAGGGGACAGTTTTGAACCAGAGATTGGGGTTTCTACAGGTTCATTTCCACATTGGCTGAAAATAGACTACCCAAAGACAGGTTGAGAAAGTTGAATAACATGGTAATAAACAGTTTGGGAAATCACCTTAACTATTATGTCCCATTATCATATAGTATGTTTATCTCCATTATCCTGTCCTGGGTTTATGTCCATTATCATATAGTATGTTTATCTCCATTATCCTGTCCTGTGTTTATGTCCATTATCATATAGTATGTTTATCTCCATTATCCTGTCCTGTGTTTATGTCCATTATCATATAGCATGTTATCTCCATGATCCTGTCCTGTGTTTATGTCCATTATCATATAGTATGTTTATCTCCATTATCCTGTCCTGTGTTTATGTCCATTATCATATAGTATGTTTATCTCCATTATCCTGTCCTGTGTTTATGTCAATTATCATATAGCATGTTTTCTCCATCATCCTGTCTTATGGTTAACACCATTATCCTGTCCAATATTTAACTTGCTGTAAACTGTAACTAGCTCCTGTCCTATACACATCAACAAGCCAGCTGTTTGCATTTCTCTGTTGTCCTCCTTTACAGCACTCCCCAGGATCAGGCAGGCTGGCCAGTCAACATGTGGGGCTGGGATTAACACTAAGTCATTATAAAGACTAAATACACAAACACTGATCTTAGAGCTAAATAAGATGTATATAACAGCTCATAATAATGACATACAGTACATTATAATCTACATACAGAACACAGAGCATAGAGCTACATAACAGGTCTATAAGAGCTCATAAAACAGTAATAACAGTTCAGGAGAAACAGCAACACACTCACCTCCCCAGCTCTTCACCAATCTCATAGAAGTCCTCTACTCTCTGTTGCTTGAAAACAGCCATGCCCAATGTCCTCATTGAGGGTCGATACGTCCTCGTAAACGATAAACATGTAACTCTGTCTTCAGTGACACAACGAGAGAGAATTGCCTGTTCAGTTCTGAGCAACAAAACAAGAGAGAATGAGAGCAGAATGAGAGCAGCGCAGCAACGCAATGACGAGCGATTGTGAGATGAGGACTGACATCTCTACCCACATGTCCCAGCATGCTGCACTACATTCCAGCTCAAACAAAAAGGAGGTGCAACTCCATGTGTTCCATAAGCCAGGATAGGATCATTCTGAGGGCTGAGCCAGGAGAGGATCCTTCTGAGGGCTGAGCCAGGAGAGGATCCTTCTGAGGGCTGAGCCAGAATAGGATCCTTCTGAGGGCTGAGCCAGATAAGGATCATTCTGAGGGCTGAGCCAGAATAGGATCCTTCTGAGGGCTGAGCCAGGATAGGATCATTCTGAGGGCTGAGCTAGGATAGGATCATTCTGAGGGCTGAGCCAGGATATGATCATTCTGAGGGCTGAGCCAGATAAGGATCATTCTGAGGGCTGAGCCAGAATAGGATCCTTCTGAGGGCTGAGCCAGGATAGGATCATTCTGAGGGCTGAGCCAGGATAGGATCATTCTGAGGGCTGAGCCAGGATAGGATCATTCTTAGGGCTAAGCCAGGAAAGGATCCTTCTGAGGGCTGAGCCAGATAAGGATCATTCTGAAGGCTGAGCCAGAATAGGATCCTTCTGAGGGCTGAGCCAGGATAGGATCATTCTGAGGGCTGAGCCAGGATAGGATCATTCTGTGGACTGAGCCAGGATAGGATCATTCTGAGGGCTAAGCCAGGAAAGGATCCTTCTGAGGGCTGAGCCAGATAAGGATCATTCTGAAGGCTGAGCCAGAATAGGATCCTTCTGAGGGCTGAGCCAGGATAGGATCATTCTGAGGGCTGAGCCAGGATAGGATCATTCTGAGGGCTAAGCCAGGAAAGGATCCTTCTGAGGGCTGAGCCAGATAAGGATCATTCTGAAGGCTGAGCCAGAATAGGATCCTTCTGAGGGCTGAGCCAGGATAGGATCATTCTGAGGGCTGAGCCAGGATAGGATCATTCTGAGGGCTGACCCTATGGGTCTCATGGATCTCCCTATAGGTCTCCTTATGGGTCTCCTTATGGGTCTCCATACGGGTCTCATGGGTCTCCCTATGGGCCTCCCTATGGGTCTCCCTATGGGTCCTATGGGCCTCCCTATAGGCCTCCCTATAGACCTATGGGTCTCATTATGGGTCTCCCTGTGGGTCTCATGGGTCTCCCTACGGGTCTCCCTATGGGCCTCCCTATGGGCCTCCCTACAGGTCTCCCTATGGGCCTCCCTATGGGTCTCATGGGCCTCCCTATGGGTCTCCCTATGGGATTCCCTATGGGTCTCCCTATTGGTCTCCCTATGGGCCTCATGGGTCTCCCTATGGGCCTCCCTATAGACCTCCCTATAGACCTCCCTATGGGTGCCCTATAGACCTCCCTATGGGTCTCCCTATGGGTCTCATGGGTCTCCCTATGGGTCTCCCCATGGGTCTCCCTATGGGTCCTATGGGCCTCCCTATGGGTCTCATGGGACTCCCTATGGGTCCTATGGGCCTCCCTATAGACTTCCCTATGGGTCTCATGGATCTCCCTATAGGTCTCCTTATGGGCCTACCTATTGATCTCCCTATGGGCCTCATGGGTCTCCCTATGGGTCCTATGGGCCTCCCTATAGACTTCCCTATGGGTCTCATGGGTCTCCCTATGGGCCTCCCTATAGACCTCCCTATGGATCTCCCTATGGACCTCCCTATGGGTCTCCCTATAGATCTCCCTATGGGCCTACCTATTGATCTCCCTATGGGCCTCATGGGTCTCCCTATGGGCCTCCCTATAGACCTCCCTATGGATCTCCCTATGGACCTCCCTATAGACCTCCCTATGGGCCTCCCTATGGGTCTCATGGATCTCCCTATAGGTCTCCTTATGGGCCTACCTATTGATCTCCCTATGGGCCTCATGGGTCTCCCTATGGGCCTCCCTATAGACCTCCCTATGGATCTCCCTATGGACCTCCCTATGGGTCTACCTATAGATCTCCCTATGGGCCTACCTATTGATCTCCCTATGGGCCTCATGGGTCTCCCTATGGGCCTCCCTATAGACCTCCCTATGGATCTCCCTATGGACCTCTCTATAGACCTCCCTATAGACCTCCCTATGGGCCTCCCTATGGGTCTCATAGGTCTACCTATGGGCCTCCCTATGGGTCTCATGGGTCTCCCTATGGGTCCTATGGGCCTCCCTATAGGCCTCCCTATAGACCTATGGGTCTCCCTATGGGTTTCCCTGTGGGTCTCATGGGCCTCCCTATGGTCCTCCCTATAGACCTCCCTATGGGCCTCCCTATGGGTCTCCTTATAGACCTCCCTATGGGCCTCCCTATGGGTCTCATAGGTCTACCTATGGGCCTCCCTATGGGTCTCATGGGTCTCCCTATGGGTCCTATGGGCCTCCCTATAGACCTATGGGTCTCCCTAGGGGTCTCCCTATGGGTCTCCCTATGGGTCCTATGGGCCTCCCTATAGGCCTCTCTATAGACCTATGGGTCTCCCTGTGGGTCTCATGGGTCTCCTTACGGGTCTCCCTATGGGCCTCCCTATGGGCCTCCCTACAGGTCTCCCTATGGGCCTCCCTATGGGCCTCCCTACAGGTCTCCATATGGGCCTCCCTATGGGCCTCCCTATGGGTCTCCCTATGGGTCTCATGGGCCTCCCTATGGGTCTCCCTATGGGCCTCCCTATGGGTCTCCCTATGGATCTCATGGGCCTCCCTATGGGTCTCCCTATGGGATTCCCTATGGGTCTCCCTATTGGTCTCCCTATGGGCCTCATGGGTCTCCCTATGGGCATCCCTATAGACCTGCCTATGGGTCTCCCTATAGACCTCTCTATGGGTCTCATGGGTCTCCCTATGAGTCTCATGGGTCTCCCTATGGGTCCTATGGGCCTCCCTATAGGCCTCCCTATAGACCTCCCTATGGGTCTCATGGATCTCCCTATAGGTCTCCTTATGGGTCTCCATACGGGTCTCCCTACAGGCATCCCTATGGGTCTCCCTATAGACCTCCCTATGGGTCTCCCTATGGGCCTCCCTATGGGTCTGATAGGTCTACCTATGGGCCTCCCTATGAGTCTCATGGGTCTCCCTATGGGTCCTATGGGTAGACCTATGGGTCTCCCTATGGGTCTCTCTGTGGGTCTCATGGGTCTACTACGCAGTGTACTACAATAGGAATAGTGTCCCAGTTTGCCTTTCTTTCACAACATTTTAGTCAAGGAGCCTGGAAACACTAAGCCTGAATCTAAATGCCACTGTTGGTATAACAGGGCTTCAGTATTAGGCAAGCCTGATTTTGAATGCCAAATTAACAGCATTAACAAGGATCAACCCTGAATATTCAAAAGCAAAGAATTACAGAATTTACTGAAGATTGAACACGTCAAACTATAATCATGATCATTGAAAGAATAATGAATGATTTTCAAGTTGCCTTTAAGAGTTGAACAAACGTTCTCCACCCAATGTATCAATAAGAGCTGTAACAACATTACAACGTGAAGGGACAGTTTCCTTGTCAGAACAATGTACCAACTCCACTAGGTAAGCTATAACAAAGTACTTGACGTTCTTACCTTATATGATATCAAAGTAAATAGCTGGTCTTATTGCTGTAGTAAGTCATACTACTCCTGTCTGGGACTCTTGACTGCAGTGTTTTCAGTGTGCTGTGACTGTCCCCTCCAAGCACAGACACACACTGGTCTGTCGCTCCAAGCAGACACACATGTATAAGTCTGAAAATGATGCCATCTGTTGGCTATACACGAAACAGCACTGTGACATTGAGGAAGCCCACACGATGTGGGGGTTTGAGAAAAAGAAAGTGATGATCAGAAATAGTATTGAAATGTTCTTCTGCCTTTTAGATAAAGCTTTAGTGGTTTCTCAAAAGATCATTAGTGCATGATGTAGGTTATATATTCATATGCTTTTCCTGTTACTACAGACAGACACACAATGTTCCAACACAAGCAGAGTGTGAGTGAACCCAGCTGGCTAGAGAATGTGGCAATAGCAAATCTAAATCAAATCCAATTTTATTTGGCACACGTCTTTGCAAACAACAGGAGTAGACGGACAATAAAAGACATACTTACGGGTCCTTTTCCAACAATGCTGAGGTCACATCAAAATAAATTACATAGTGATATGAAGACTAAATATACAGTGAATAACAATAACGAGTAAAAGTAACATGGCTATACTCAGTACTGGTACTCTCTGTATATAACCATGTTATTACCTGGTACTTCCTGTATATAGCCATGTTATTACCTGGTACTTCCTGTATATAATCATGGTATTACCTCCCTGTATATAGCCATGTTATTACCTGGTACTCTCTGTATATAGTCATGTTATTACCTGGTACTCTCTGTATATAACCATGTTATTACCTGGTACTCTCTGTATATAACCATGTTATTACCTGGTACTCTCTGTATATAACCATGTTATTACCTGGTACTCTCTGTATATAATCATGTTATTACCTGGTACTCTCTGTATATAATCATGTTATTACCTGGTACTCTCTGTATATAATCATGTTATTACCTCCCTGTATATAGCCATGTTATTACCTGGTACTCCCTGTATATAACCATGTTATTACCTGGTACTCCCTGTATATAGCCATGTTATTACCTCCCTGTATATAGTCATGTTATTACCTGGTACTCTCTGTATATAACCATGTTATTACCTGGTAATCTCTGTATATAATCATGGTATTACCTCCCTGTATATAGTCATGTTATTCCCTGGTATTCCCTGTATATAGCCATGTTATTACCTCCCTGTATATAACCATGTTATTACCTGGTACTCCCTGTATATAACCATGTTATTACCTGGTACTCCCTGTATATAACCATGTTATTACCTGGTACTTCCTGTATATAGCCATGTTATTACCTGGTACTCTCTGTATATAATCATGTTATTACCTCCCTGTATATAGCCATGTTATTACCTGGTACTCCCTGTATATAACCATGTTATTACCTGGTACTTCCTGTATATAGCCATGTTATTACCTGGTACTCTCTGTATATAATCATGTTATTACCTCCCTGTATATAGCCATGTTATTACCCGGTACTCCCTGTATATAACCATGTTATTACCTGGTACTCTCTGTATATAGTCATGTTATTACCTGGTACTTCCTGTATATAACCATGTTATTACCTGGTACTCCAACCAACCACCAGCAGTAGTAATATCACCACCTGGCTATTAGAGCAGTAGTAGTAACACCACCTGGCTATTAGAGCAGTAGTAGTAACACCACCTGGCTATTAGAGCAGTAGTAGTAACACCACCTGGCTATTAGAGCAGTAGTAGTAACACCACCTGGCTATTAGAGCAGTAGTAGTAACACCACCTGGCTATTAGAGCAGTAGTAGTAGCACCACCTGGCTAGTAGAGCAGTAGTAGTAGCACTACCTGGCTATTAAAGCAGTAGTAGTAACACCACCTGGCTATTAGAGCAGTAGTAGTAACACCACCTGGCTATTAGAGCAGTAGTAATAACACCACCTGGCTATTAGAGCAGTAGTAGTAACACCACCTGGCTATTAGAGCAGTAGTAGTAACACCACCTGGCTATTAGAGCAGTAGTAGTAACACCACCTGGCTATTAGAGCAGTAGTAGTAACACCACCTGGCTATTAGAGCAGTAGTAGTAACACCACCTAGCTATTAGAGCAGTAGTAGTAGCACCACCTGGCTAGTAGAGCAGTAGTAGTAACACCACCTGGCTATTAGAGCAGTAGTAGTAACACCACCTGGCTATTAGAGCAGTAGTAGTAACACCACCTGGCTATTAGAGCAGTAGTAGTAACACCACCTGGCTATTAGAGCAGTAGTAGTAACACAACCTGGCTATTAGAGCAGTAGTAGTAACACCACCTAGCTATTAGAGCAGTAGTAGTAACACCACCTAGCTATTAGAGCAGTAGTAGTAACACCACCTGGCTATTAGAGCAGTAGTAGTAACACCACTGGCATTAGCGGCACTGAACAGCGCTGCAACACAACCTTATTTGACAACGCTGTGCTTCCTGTGCCACGGCTGAGGAGATGGACAGAGTTACAACGACTAGAACCTGGACTTGAATGGGAATTACTTATCCAGCTCCACTTACAGGACCAAGAGCACATTGACACTTTTCTCACCTAGTCGCCTCAAGGACTCCATCCAGCAACCTCTCGGTTACTGGCCCAACGCTCTTAACGGCGAGGCAACCTGCCGCTTATGACTGCAGTGGATCATACTATATTCTGCCGTTGTTGTGGTAAGTGGTACTGTAGCAATGCATCAAGCTACTACAGTCCACACCTCTGATACACTACATTACCAAAATGATGTGGACACCTGCTCGTCGAACATCTCATTCCAAAATCATGGGCATTTTTCATTTGGAGTTGGTCCCCCCTTTGCTGCTATAACAGCCTAAACTCTTCTGGGAAGTCATTAATATGGACTGGGCCCCCCTTTGCTGCTATAACAGCCTCCACTCTTCTGGGAACATTGCTGTGGGGACATGTTGCTGTGGCTGAATGGAAGCATTAGTGAGGTCGGGGCACTGATGTTAGGCGATTAGGCCTGGCTCACAGTAGGCATTCCAATTCATCCCAAATGTGTTCGATGGGGTTGAGGTCAGTGCTCTGTGCAGGCCAGTGAAATTCGTCCACACCGATCTTGACAAACCATTTCTCTGGACCTCGCTTTGTGTATGGGGCGTTGTCATGCTGAAACAGACTGAACCAGGTTTTCCTCTAGGATTTGCCGGTGCTTGGCGCCATTCTGTTTATTTTTATCCTGAAAAACTCCCACCCTTAACGATGACAAGCATACCTGTAAGATGCTGCAGCCACCACTATGCTTGCAAATATGAAGTAGTACTCAGTGATGTGTTGGGTTTGTAGCAAACATAACACTGTGTTCAGGACAAAAAGTGAATTGCTTTGCCACATTTTGTGCAGTTTTTCTTTGGTTCCTTGTAAACTGGATGTTTGTTTATTCTGTACAGGCTTTCTTCTTTTCACTCTGTCAATTGTGGAGTGACTACAATGTTGATCCATCCTAAGTTTTCTCCTGTAACCGTTTTAAAGTCACCATTGGTCTCACGGTGAAATCCCTGAGCAGTTTCTTTCCTCTCTGGCAACTGAGTTAGGAATGAGGCCTGTATCTTTGTAGTGACTGGGTGTATTGATACACCATCCAAAGTGTAATTAACAACTTCACCATGCTCAAAGGGATATTCAATGTCTGCTTTAAAAAATATATTTAACCATCTACCAATAAGTGCCCTTCTTTGTGAGGCATTGGAAAACCTCCCTGGTCTTTGTGGTTGAATCAGTGCTTGAAATTCACTGCTCGACTGAGGTACCTTACAGATATGAGGTAGTCATTCAAAAAATCATGTTAAACACTAGTATTTCACACAGAGTGAGTACATGCAACTTATTATGTGACACATTTGTACCCCTGAACTGATTTAGGCTTGATGTAACAAAAGGGTTGAATACTTATTGACTCAAAACATTACAGCTTTTCATTTTTATTCATTTGTAAAAAAACACAATTCCACTTTGACATTGTGTTTAGGCCAGAGACAAAATGTGGAAAAGTCAAGGATCCTTTCTCTGTAGAAAGTACATAACAGCATTAAGACAAATGTGCACAGTAAGCTAGAACAATGTTTATTAGGTGATGATGATCATACAACTCATATAAAATATTTTGTGTTGATAGTGGGCCATTTCGGTCACGATCAGTTGAATAATGATATTCAATATTCATAGATATAAGAGAAAGTGTCCTGACGGTTTTGTGGAAGGTTGCAAATGGCACTAGATGATTGTGTGTGTTGCTTTAAAAAGAGTGTTAGGATTGAGGAGTGGTCATGCACAGGGTTAGACACACCTCCATCCTTTACAACAGCAATAACACGGGAGTGGGATAGCTTATGGAATACAGAAAGAAACCAGCTGAGATACAAGGTGATACAATACTTGATCAAAGAAATTAACATTGGAACAAATACAAAAAAGTGATTGGTCAACAGGAAGGGTATGGTGTGAAGGTAAAGTGATTGGTCAACAGGAAGGGTATGGAGTTAAAGTGATTGGTTAACAGGAAGGCTATGGTGTGAAGTTAAATTGATTGGTTAACAGGAAGTGTGTGAAGTTAAAGTGAGTATAACCTGTGTTTTTAATGCTGGGTGCAATCCTGTCAAACAATAAACCTATATAGGTAAGTGAAACCATGGTAACATGATGGATGGGTACAGCACTCAACTCGACATCAGACGGTTCCTAGAGAGACCAGCTCTCAGAGAAAACACACCTCTCACAGTACAGTAAGACAACATTTCATTGTTTATATTGCATTGTGCGACACCACAATTCTCCATTTGTATAAAAAAAAAGTCACATTCGATATAGTTGGCCACTCAATAATCTAATACTAAATTAAGTGGAAACATTCACTGAGGGGACAAAACATTAGGAACACCTGATCTTTCCATGACAGACAATCCAGGTGAAAGCTATGATCACTAATTGATGTCACCTGTTAAATCCACTTCAATCAGTGTAGATGAAGGGGAGGAGACAGGTTAAAGAAGGATTTTTAAGCATTGAGATAATTGAGACATGGATTGTGTAAGTGTGCCATTCAGAGGATCAATAGGGAAGACAAAATATTTAAGTGCCTTTGAACGGGGTATGGTAGTAGGTGCCAAGCACACCAGTTTGTTTCAAGAACTGCAACACTGATGGGTTTTTCACGCTCAACAGTTTCCTGTGTGTATCCGGAATGGTCCACCACCCAAAGGACATCCAGCCAACTTGACACAACTGTGGGTAAGCATTGGAGTCAACATGGACCAGCATCCCTGTGGAACACTTTAGACACCTTGTAGAGTCCATGCCCCAACCATGTGAGGCTGTTCTGAGGGCAACAGGGGGGTGGGGATGCAACTCAATATTAGAAACTGGTTCCTAATGTTCGGTCTAGTCAGTGTAGATGTGCCGAAACATTTCAGAACAAATATCGAAGAAACAACATTTGATGGGTCTGGAAAGCACAAAAATAAGTGAAGAAAAAGTCAAGGGAAAATGTAAACAGGAAGAGAAAGACAGGTGATACTCAGACTAGTAGATTCCCTCATAAAATGTCCCCTTATTAACACCACGTGATGGTGATATGACAGTATGTTACCGCAGAGGGACTTGAAGCTGTGCAGAGTACAATAACTCCTGCCCTGTGACAGGGTTGAGGTGAATCCGGGTTCTGCCTCTGTTCCTCATCCTTCGTTCAACGGGAAGGGGAGGGACAGCATTTCTGGAAATGTACTGGAGTCTGGAATGATGGACTATTATTGGTCCAAGGTTTCTATGTAAAGCGCCAATCAATAGACGTTTTGGTAAAAGTGGTTCAAGTGCTTCGTAGACAGACAGGGGCTACCAACAAGGCTTGCTGGTTACTGTATAGTATACTGCAACAGCATAGTCTCCTACAAAACCAAACTGGAAACAAGAAACACACCTACCTATACTTTGAGAGGGCTATAGCAGTCAGGTTATCTACGAATACAAATCAGTCCCTCCTCTCCAAAAGAGCACAATGATTTATTAGAAAAATACTGATTCAGATTGGCATGATCCAGCTCTGCAATCACAGCTGTATGGCTGTGGGACAGAATAACACTGTGGTTGTCATGTCAATCTCTCAGCTCAATGTCCCTCAGCCACAACAAACAGATTAACACATTTACAAAAGATTGGAAGTAATTGAAAAAACATTTGGCCAAGAGTGCTTTGATCCACAACAGGCCACAGGGTTCAGCATGTGGAGAACATGGAGCTGACAGGTCCAAGCCACAGGGTTCAGCATGTGGAGAACATGGAGCTGACAGGTCCAAGCCACAGGGTTCAGCATGTGGAGAACATGGAGGTGACAGGTCCAAGCCACAGGGTTCAGCATGTGGAGAACATGGAGGTGACAGGTCCAAGCCACAGGGTTCAGCATGTGGAGAACATGGAGGTGACAGGTCCAAGCCACAGGGTTCAGCATGTGGAGAACATGGAGGTGACAGGTCCAAGCCACAGGGTTCAGCATGTGGAAAAAATGGAGGTGACAGGTCCAAGCCACAGGGTTCAGCATGTGGAGAACATGGAGGTGACAGGTCCAAGCCACAGGGTTCAGCATGTGGAGAACATGGAGGTGACAGGTCCAAGCCACAGGGTTCAGCATGTAGAGAACATGGAGGTGACAGGTCCAAGCCACAGGGTTCAGCATGTGAAGAACATGGAGGTGACAGGTCCAAGCCACAGGGTTCAGCATGTGGAGAACATGGAGGTGACAGGTCCAAGCCACAGGGTTCAGCATGTGGAAAACATGGAGGTGACAGGTCCAAGCCACAGGGTTCAGCATGTGGAGAACATGGAGGTGACAGGTCCAAGCCACAGGGTTCAGCATGTGAAGAACATGGAGGTGACAGGTCCAAGCCACAGGGTTCAGCATGTGGAGAACATGGAGGTGACAGGTCCAAGCCACAGGGTTCAGCATGTGAAGAACATGGAGGTGACAGGTCCAAGCCACAGGGTTCAGCATGTGGAGAACATGGAGGTGACAGGTCCAAGCCACAGGGTTCAGCATGTGGAGAACATGGAGGTGACAGGTCCAAGCCACAGGGTTCAGCATGTGGAAAACATGGAGGTGACAGGTCCAAGCCACAGGGTTCAGCATGTGGAGAACATGGAGGTGACAGGTCCAAGCCACAGGGTTCAGCATGTGGAGAACATGGAGGTGACAGGTCCAAGCCACAGGGTTCAGCATGTGGAGAACATGGAGGTGACAGGTCCAGCGTAGCAGAGAGTGGGGAGTATGTGGATATATATTACTGGTCATCATGGTGGGTCATTACTCATGACAGCGTCTGTTTGGTCTGAAGGTGGGCGGGATAGCCAGGCTAGGGCCCTGATTGGCTGGAGTCTGCAGGTGATACGATAGAATCACACAGACCTGGATCCTGATTGGCTGGAGTCTGCAGGCACTGCACCCTGACAGGCTGTGTGCTAGTTGTCGCTACAAAGCTTGCGTGCGTGCGTCGGGGGCCGTGGTCAGTCTCTCTACTGATGTGCTAGTTGGCCTGGGCCCTGATTGGCTAGTTGTCCTCCTCATCGTCGCTACACAGCGCGCGTGCGTCGGCGTGTGTGTCTCTCTCTCTGAGGAAGGTTTGTCTGATGGCCTCAAGCTCTGTCAGCTCTAGTCTAACCTTCTCCAGATGGAAGGTCCTGCGGTTAAGGATCTGTCTCAGGGGGAACGGATTCATGTCCACAAACGCTATGCTCATCAACTTCCTGCAGGGAGGGAGAGAGACGCACACAGATACACAGACACAGATGACACACAACAGACTTCAAATTAGTTTTCATATTTGTCAAGAAAGTCAACATTAGACTTGATCAGCATCTACAGTAAACACAGTATTACGGGTCATTCTAATGAGTCAGACAGACATGACTCAATACGCAGAGAGACAGACATGACTCAATACGCAGAGAGACAGACATGACTCAATACGCAGAGAGACAGACATGACTCAATACGCAGACAGACATGACTCAATACGCAGAGAGACAGACATGACTCAATACGCAGAGAGACAGACATGACTCAATACGCAGAGAGACCGACATGACTCAATACGCAGAGAGACAGACATGACTCAATACGCAGAGACAGACATGACTCAATACGCAGACAGACAGACATTACTCAATACGCAGAGAGACAGACATGACTCAATACGCAGAGAGACAGAGATGACTCAATACGCAGACAGACAGACATGACTCAATACGCAGAGACAGACATGACTCAATACGCAGAGAGACAGACATGACTCAATACGCAGAGAGAATTCGGTAGGTTGAGAGTACTGTACCTCCAGTCCAGGATAGTTATGGTGAAATAGCGGAGGTACTTGAAGATGGCCATGGAGTCCTGAAGCTTCAGAAACTCTTCCTCCTTGTACTTGAAGAGAGCGAGGGCGAAGCGGAAGATGATCTGTGGAGAGACAGAGCCATGAAAGTCACTGTAAAATGACACCCAAGTCAGCTTCCTATGACAGATTAACGCTAATTCTAAACCTGAAAGCTCGCTACCCTTTGTTTTCCTCCGGAATTGAAGAACAGATCATCCCGTCTTCAATTTGATTGATTATTTACGTTAAAAAAAAAGCTAAAGTTGTATTAGGAAAGTAGTTTGAAATGTTTGGACAAAGCTTACAGGTAACTTATGAGATATTTTGTAGTCACGTTGCGCGAGTTGGAACGGGTGTTTTAGCATCGTTTGCTTTTGCCGTAAAGCCTTTTTGAAATCTGACATATTGGCTGGATTCACAAAAAGTGTAGCTTTAATTTGGTGTATTGCATGTGTGATTTCATGAAAGTTAAATTTTTTATAGTAATTTATTTGAATTTGACGCTCTGCATTTTCACTGGATGTTGGCCAGCGTCCCTTATCCCAGAGAGGTTAACCATCCTATCATCTTACGTTGTTAACCATTCTACCATGTTATCCAGCCTACCTTGGGTCCCTCGTACAGGAAGGCATCCCAGATCTTGAAGAGGAGGTCAGAGTTCACTGAGTCTACGAAGAGGACCAGGAACCAGTTGAAGGTAATGAGGGAGGAGTCAACCTTGTAGAGGTCAAAGTGGGCGTGGAGTCTGGGCAGCTTCTCACTCAGCAGGTCCTTAAAAACACGCTGGTCCACCTAGAGGTGAAATAACATACAGGGGTGACCTCAGTCCCTAACCCCAACAATAATTCAGCAGGTCCTTGAACACTCGGTGGTCCTCAGAGAGGACAGAGAACATACAGACATCAAACGTTCAGCCAGCTGCACAGACCCACTGGCATTAAACACAGCATGTGTGTCCATGTTTGCTGATGATTCAACCATATACCCATCAGCAACCACAGCTAATGAAGTCACTGAAACCCTTACAACAAAGAGTTGCAGTCTGTTTTGGGTGGCCAGTAATAAACTGGTCCTGAACATCTCTAAAACTAAGAGCATTGTATTTGGTACAAATCATTCCCTTAGTTATAGACCTCTAGACCTACTTGTTGTTATCTTAGATTGTAAACTGTCATGGTAAAAACATATAGATTCAGTGGTTGTAAAGACCGTAACAAAGAGATGGTCTGCATTTTGGACACCACGAAGCAAGTCCTGCAGACTCTAGTTTATCTTATCTTGATTATTGCCCAATCATGTGGTCAAGTCCTGCTAAGAAAGACCTTTGCTCTTCATTGTAATCAGAGGGCTGATATAAATACTATGCATGCCAGTCTCTCTTGGCTAAGAGTTGAGGAGAGACATCACTTATTTTTTACAAGAAACATTCATGTGTTGAAAATCCCAAATTGTTTGCATAGTCAACTTACACACAGCTCTGACACACACACGTACCCCATCAGACATGCCACCAGGGGTCTTTTCACAGTCCCCAGGTCCAGAACAAATTCAAGAAAGTGTACAGAATTACATAGAGACATTATTGCATGGAACTTCCTTCCATCTCATATTGCTCAAATAAACAGCAAACCTGGTTTCAAAAAACAGATAAAGCAACACTTCGCGGCACAACACCTCTCCCCTGTTTGACCTAGATAGTTTGTGTGCGTGTGCATTGATATGTAGGCTACTTGTGCCTTTACATTTTTTATTTTTTTTGTAGTTCTGTCTTTGAGCTGTTCTTGTCTATTGATGTTCTGTATTATGTCATTCTGTATTATGTCATTCTGTATTATGTCATTCTGTATTGTGTTTGTGTGGAAGAGCTGCTGCTTATGGAACAGCTAAGGTGGATCCTAATAAAATACCCTCTGGATGCTCTAGTGTAGTGGTTAAATTGTGCTTACACTAAACATTAGGGGTTCAACCGGTGTTCTTCTGAGATCCTCGAAGAACCTTAGGGTTCTTGGCAATGAAAAAACAGCCCCAGAAGGTTCTTCAAATAACTTCTTAGGAAGTGGGGTTCATCAAGGAACCTCCATCAAGGAACCTTCATCAAGGAACAACAGTTAAGGTAAGTTGGGTTGATGTTTGCCTCTGAATATGTATCGAAATAATTTGTATAATAAAAAATATAAAATACTAATGAATAACGAAGACAATTAAGGGCTTTAAAAAATATATAGAATTTTTTTTATTTAAGGGGAGGATCAATTTAATATTGCAGAAAGAATGTTGCTTCCATCAATGTAATTGTCTGCATCCATTCCAATTCCAATAAATATATACAGTGGGGCAAAAAAGTATTTAGTCAGCCACCAATTGTGCAAGTTCTCCCACTTAAAAAGATGAGGCCTGTAATTTTCATCATAGGTACACTTCAACTATGACAGACAAAATGAGAAAAAGAAATCCAGAAAATCACATTGTAGGATTTTTTATGTATTTATTTTCAAATTGTGGTGGAAAATAAGTATTATAGTAGTGTATATCTCACTAGGTCAGGGTATTTAAGCCTCCATATATCCACTAATTCCAATATATCCATGACATTCATGATTTCCTTAAGTGCCTGAGGGTGATAGTTTGTAGTGTGATTTCCTTTCTGGTCCATAGAGGTATTTAAAACCGTATTAAAATCTCCCACCATAATAATAGAGTCTAGTGTTGCTTGTAGGGTTGATAAATGAGTTGATAGATTCTTATATATATTTTCAAAGAAGCTTGGATCATCATTATTCGGACCGTATAGGTTAATAAGCCATATCTGATCTACCTTGATCTGTTTGGACATTTGGATCAAAATTACTGTTAATTAAAACCATCACCCCTTTTGAATTTCTTTGCCCATGGGAGAAATATATTCACCCCCCAGTCCTTTTTCCACAAAACTTAATTTAAAATTGTTGAATGGGTTTCCTGTAAACAATAGATATTATAATCCTTCTCTTTTAGCCAGGTAAATACTGTTCGCCTTTTCAATTTTAACTGGCTATACTTATTTCACCACTTACCATAATGAGACAACTTTCAATTCTATTTATCAAAATATATGTTTGTAAATGTACCATTAAAAAAACAACATGATGACTGAGTATCTATATAGCTGTACCATTATATTTGCATTGCTACTAAGTAAACCTCCAATTGGTCCCCACTATTCCACCCGCTAAAACCCCTCCTCATCCTGAGTTGGGTTGTCATCCCAATGCCCGGCAGACCACCCCCGACCCCCCGGATCTCAGAGCCCTGAAGAGACCGGGATCCATCCTTCGAAAAGAGCACACAGTGCCATTTACAGAACAGAAGTAGATGAACCGCAATACGCATTTCCATCGCCCTCACCTCGATTTGTATTATATACAGCCATCAAAAGAATATATATATATATTTTAAGAATCCTGTTTCTTATTTTCCATAATTAGCTATTCATATTTGTAGTAATGTAGGCATTTTATAAAAAGGATTTTACCTCTCACCAGTCTCGCCATTACCAAAATTACATTATTGCAAGTAATTATTATATTAGCAAACAATTGTTGTGAATCATCCTCTATTGTCACTAACATCTTTTACTCCTTCTCAACAGTTGTGGGATACGCACATACACACACTCGGGGTGTTGGTGTAGTAGTGGTGTAGTAGTGGTATAGTAGTGGTGTAGTAGTGATATAGTAGTGGTATAGTAATGTACCTGTGATCCCAGCAGGGTCTTGGTGTAGTAGTGGTATAGTAGTGGTGTAGTAGTGGTATAGTAGTGGTATAGTAGTGTACCTGTGATCCCAGCAGGGTCTTGGTGTAGTAGTGGTATAGTAGTGGTGTAGTAGTGGTATAGTAGTGGTATAGTAGTGTACCTGTGATCCCAGCAGGGTATTGGTATAGTAGTGGTATAGTAGTGGTGTAGTAGTGGTGTAGTAGTGGTATAGTAGTGTACCTGTGATCCCAGCAGGGTCTTGGTGTAGTAGTGGTATAGTAGTGGTATAGTAGTGGTGTAGTAGTGGTATAGTAGTGGTATAGTAGTGGTGTAGTAGTGGTGTAGTAGTGGTATAGTAGTGTACCTGTGATCCCAGCAGGGTCTTGGTGTAGTAGTGGTATAGTAGTGGTGTAGTAGTGGTATAGTAGTGGTATAGTAGTGGTGTAGTAGTGGTATAGTAGTGTACCTGTGATCCCAGCAGGGTCTTGGTGTAGTAGTCCTGGGGCATGAAGACCTCCACGATAGTGATTAGACACCAGAAAGCATCCTCCTGGTCCAGGTACAGCAGAGCTATGGCTGCCAGCCTGGAAGATGAGAACACTGATGATCATAGCACTGACAGAAGATTAGGGAAAACAACAGGTTGGGAACAGCACAGGGTCAGCTGCGGTGTTGAAAACAACATATATAGTAGCACCTCTAGTTATCTGGAGTGGTACGGAGAGCGTGATCACACAGTCGTCCGGAACAGCTGATGCTCTCATGCATGCTTCAGTGTTGCTTGCCTCGAAGCGAGCATAGAAGTAATTTAGCTCGTCTGGTAGGCCCGTGTCACTGGGAAGCTCGCTCCTGTGCTTCCCTTTGTAGTCTGTAATAGTTTGCAAGCCCTGCCACAGGGGCTTTGATAGTTCGTCGGAGGGCATAGCAGGATTTCTTACAAGTGTCCGGGTTAGAGTACCGCTTCTTTAATAGTGGCAGCTCAAGCCTTTAGCTCAGTGAGAATGTTGCCTGTACGTACAGTCACTGTGTGGAATGACGTCCTCGATGCACTTATTGATAAAGCCAGTGACTGATGTGGTGTACTCCTTAATGCCATAGGAAGAATCCGGGAACATGTTCCAGTCTGTGATAGCAAAACAGTCCTGTAGTTTAGCATCTGCTTCATCTGACCACTTTTTTATTGACCGAATCACTGGTGCTTCCTGCTTTAATTTTTGCTTGTAAGCAGGAATCAGGAGGATAGAATTATGGTCCATTTGCCAAATGGAGGGCGAGGAAGAGCTTTGTACTCTGTGTGTGGAGTAAAGGTGGTCCAGAGTTCTTTTTCCTCTGGATGCATTTTTAACATGCTGATAGAAATTTTGTCAAGCGAATTTAAATTTCCCTGCATTAAAGTCCCCGGCCACTAGGGGCGACACCTCTGGATGAGCATTTACATGTTTCCTTATGGCAGAACACAGCTCATTGAGTGCGGTCTTAGTGCCAGCATCGGTCTGTGGTGGTATGTAGACAGCTACGAAAAATACAGATGTGGTCTACAGCTTATCATGAGATACTCTACCTCAGGCGAACAAAACCTTGAGACTTCCTTAGATATCATGCACCAACTGTTATTTACAAAAATACATAGTCCACCACCCCTTGTCTTACCAGACGCCGCTGTTCTATCCTATCCTCTATACAGCGTTTAACCTGCCAGCTGTATGTTGATAATATCATCGTTCAGCCACGACTCCGTGAAGCACAAGATTTTACAGTTTTTAATGTCTTGTTGGTAGTTTAATCTTCCTTATAGGTTGTGGATTTTATTTTCCAATGATTTCATGTTAGCTAGTAGATCGGAAGGTAGTTTATTCGATAGCCTACGAATCCTCAGAAGTCACCCCGACCTCCACCCTCTATTTCTCCGTCTTCTCTTCACGCAAATTACGGGGATTTGGGCCTGTTCCCGGGAAAGCAGAATGTCCTTCACGTCGGGCTCATCGGACTCATTAAAGACAAAAAAAGCTTCTGCCAGTTCGTGGTGAGTAATCGCTGTTCTGATGTCCATATAGGGCTGTATGTCCACATACAGCCCTTATACTAGTAGTATGACATATAGCCCTATATACTAGTAGTATGACATATAGCCCTATATACTAGTAGTATGACATACAGCCCTATATACTAGTAGTATGACATACAGCCCTATACACTAGTAGTATGACATACAGCCCTATATACTAGTAGTATGACATACAGCCCTATATACTAGTAGTATGACATATAGCCCTATAGCCCTATATACTAGTAGTATGACATATAGCCCTATAGCCCTATATACTAGTAGTATGACATATAGCCCTATAGCCCTATATACTAGTAGTATGACATACAGCCCTATATACTAGTAGTATGACATATAGCCCTATATACTAGTAGTATGACATATAGCCCTATATACTAGTAGTATGACATACAGCCCTATATACTAGTAGTATGACATATAACCCTATATACTAGTAGTATGACATATAGCCCTATAGCCCTATATACTAGTAGTATGACATATAACCCTATATACTAGTAGTATAACATATAGCCCTATATACTAGTAGTATGACATATAGCCCTATAGCCCTATATACTAGTAGTATGACATATAACCCTATATACTAGTAGTATGACATATAGCCCTATATACTAGTAGTATGACATATAACCCTATATACTAGTAGTATAACATATAGCCCTATATACTAGCAGTATGACATATAACCCTATAGCCCTATATACTAGTAGTATGACATATAGCCCTATAGCTGTAGTAATAGAATGGTAGTCGTACTGCAGTAGTCATGTACCTGTTGAGTCCCTGGCAGTATCCTATGTCAGGGTTCCTCCAGGAGAAGGCTAGCAGGACATTACGTAGTTTCTGTATTCCGTCGGCGCCGGGGGAGGAGTAGTGTTTGTTGTTAGGTAAGGTCCTCAGCAGGTCAAGCTCTATCTGTTTGGAGGCGGGATTAGGCTTGTCTCTGGCCACACCCAGTAAGGTCTCGTAGTAGTTTGGAGCCAGGCTGTCACGGAACTTCCTGGTGTGGTAGGACACGCACCAGCGCCACACCTGGGAAGACGGTGGGAGGAAGTCATTGATTAATTTATGCTTGCACACCTCAATTTATTTTGGGCTGGGAAAACTCTGGATTTATTGGTTTAAAAAAATAAACAGTGTCCAAAACCATATTTAACAGGTAAGCCGGACTCATATCCCTGAGCACGTTTGCCACATTTCATCCCTGAGATGAACATATCAAGAGAGATAAACATGTGGCCGTTATAGCGCCTCTGAGTGTTCGATTTGTTGAGTCTCGACAGTGCTGAAATATGATGAATATCCGTGTTGGACTTATATGCATTTATGTGCCAGACCTCGCCCACATGAATATTTATTGGTGAGTAGCAGCTGTGAAGAAAATGTTGAAGAGACAGCCTTGAATATTAGAATATTATCTTGTCTTTGGTGTCATTACCAAGCACAGGCAGTAACCAAGGAGTGTTTCAGACATGAGGGGAGGCGTCATGACCTCCTCAGGACCATCTGTCAGAAAGCCCAGAATATGTCCTCTAAGTTAATATGGGGAGACACGTGTAGGAACCAATGAATGATGTTTATGTAGGTTTAGATAGCAGTACATAAGCCTCTATATGTAAGGAACTCCCTAGAGAGCACGTCAGACCGGGACTTTATGTATCTAAGGTTGACTGTGACCTCTCCAGCTTGCTGACAAAGACTGATTCATTTAATATTGACTTAAGAGTGTCCCGTGTTGTACGTCCACGACACAGCCATGTTGTTTGTGATGCTATCTTGGAAAAACATAATTGGTGAGAGCTTGGTCCATAGATTCCATGTATCAAGTTTTGTGCAGATTGGTCATTTGGTGGCAAAGGAGAAGCGTTTTAAGAGTTGTCCATAAAAATCTATATTGTGAGGAAGGTGACCTACAGAATATAGCGAATTTTAGGACTAGCTCAAAAGGAATATTAAGGAGATCGAGCTTTCAAAGTTTAATTTTGAATAGCTTGTTATAGCGCCACCATATGGCCAATTGCCATGGCGTCGCATGACAGGGTTGCAACCCCCTAGGCCTTACCATCTCACGGGAATTAGCATTTTTTTCACCGATTGGCAGAAGAAGGAAAATAATAATCAACGGCAACAAATACAACACAACAAATACAACACAACAAATACAACACAACAAATACAATAGGGTCTCACCAGCTTTGCATTTAAGCTGCAAGCAGCATTGCCAGGGTTGAGGAAAATGAGGAAAAATTGGGCACATTGCCCTAGGACCAGTTACTTCTGTACTGTTTACCACACTTGCCAAATATCAGAAGACAAAATCAAACTGATGCTTTGAAGGTATTTTGGATTATACTCAATGATGTTGACGACTTTATACGTCTCCTTCTCCAGGACCGCTGTACCGGCAACAAATATGGTACTGTAGCATCTATGTTTTTAAATGCAAAATGTGTCTGCTATGAGCCAATGAGCTTGCATTAATATTTTTTCCTGTTCAACAGCCGCCACCATGCAGTGAAACTCAACCACACTTTACAGGTCAGCTAAACTCATATCCTGGAGCATGTGTGAAAAATGTTTATTGGTCAGTAGCGGCCAATGTTGTTTGAAATTCTAGCCTAGAAAAACAATTTGTGAGAGCTTGGTACATATAAATGCCATGTATCCAGTTTCATTAAGAAATAAAATATGGTTTCACTCAGCTATGCTGCTTGAACCCCTAACCCCTAATTAAACCATTAATCGGCCCAAGCAACCAACAACGAATCCATTCTGGAAAACAGTCCCACACCTTGATCTGAGAAATAAAACACTATTATTTTGTATACAGCAGTACTGAAAAAGTGTCCAATACATTTTTCCCATTGTGCACAATAATGTATATTGTGTTGTATCGTACCTTGTAGCGGAGGACATGTGGTTATAAAGTATATGATATCGTACCTTGTAGCGGAGGACATGTGGTTATAAAGTATATGATATCGTACCTTGGAGCAGAGGACATGTGGTTATAAAGTATATGATATCGTACCTTGTAGCGGAGGACATGTGGTTATAAAGTATATGATATCGTACCTTGGAGCGGAGGACATGTGGCTGTAAAGTATATGATATCGTACCTTGGAGCGGAGGACATGTGGTTATAAAGTATATGATATCGTACCTTGTAGCGGAGGACATGTGGTTATAAAGTATATGATATCGTACCTTGGAGCAGAGGACATGTGGTTATAAAGTATATGATATCGTACCTTGGAGCGGAGGACATGTGGCTGTAAAGTATATGATATCGTACCTTGGAGCAGAGGACATGTGGCTGTAAAGTATATGATATCGTACCTTGGAGCGGAGGACATGTGGCTGTAAAGTATATGATATCGTACCTTGGAGCAGAGGACATGTGGTTATAAAGTATATGATATCGTACCTTGGAGCGGAGGACATGTGGCTGTAAAGTATATGATATCGTACCTTGGAGCGGAGGACATGTGGCTGTAAAGTATATGATATCGTACCTTGGAGCAGAGGACATGTGGTTATAAAGTATATGATATCGTACCTTGGAGCGGAGGACATATGGCTGTAAAGTATATGATATCGTACCTTGGAGCAGAGGACATGTGGTTATAAAGTATATGATATCGTACCTTGGAGCAGAGGACATGTGGTTATAAAGTATATGATATCGTACCTTGGAGCAGAGGACATGTGGTTATAAAGTATATGATATCGTACCTTGGAGCGGAGGACATGTGGCTATAAAGTATATGATATCGTACCTTGGAGCGGAAGACATGTGGCTGTAAAGTATATGATATCGTACCTTGGAGCAGAGGACATGTGGTTATAAAGTATATGATATCGTACCTTGGAGCGGAGGACATGTGGCTGTAAAGTATATGATATCGTACCTTGGAGCAGAGGACATGTGGTTATAAAGTATATGATATCGTACCTTGGAGCAGAGGACATGTGGTTATAAAGTATATGCTATCGTACCTTGGAGCGGAGGACATGTGGCTGTAAAGTATATGATATCGTACCTTGGAGCAGAGGACATGTGGTTATAAAGTATATGATATCGTACCTTGGAGCGGAGGACATGTGGCTATAAAGTATATGATATCGTACCTTGGAGCGGAAGACATGTGGTTATAAGGTAATCATGTCATATCGTACCTTGGAGCGGTGGACATGTGGCACCCCGCTCCTCATAAGGGCTTTGAGTTCGGGGCAGTGCACCATGTCTCTGTTCATAGTAGAGGAGAGATAGTTCTCCCACTTCACCCCCACTGACACCTCAGGGTCTGTTAGGGAGAGGGAGCACAGGTCCAGAGCCCTCACCTGGGGAGAGGAGGAAGATGATGATGAGTAAAAGGAGAGGAAGAGGGAGGAGGAGGAAGATGAGTAAAAGGAGCGGGAGGGAGGGAATAAGGAGAGGGAGGGAGGGAATGAGGGAGGGAGGGAGGGAGGGAGGGAGGGAGGGAGGGCAGGTCCAGAGCCCTCACCTGGGCAGAGGGGGAGGATGATGAGTAAAAGGAGCGGGAGGGGGCAGAGAGGGACAGGAAGGGAGAGAGACATGGAGTGAGAGGGAGAGGGAAAGGTAGGGAGAGGGAAAGGCAGGGAGAGGGACAGAGAGAGGATCAGGGAAGGTGAGAGACATGGAGTGAGAGGGAAAGGGAAAGGTAGGGAGAGGGAGAGGGTCAGAGAGGGAGAGGGACATGGAGTGAGAGGGAAAGGCAGGGAGAGGGACAGAGAGAGGGTCAGGGAGGGAGAGGGACATGGAGGGAGAGGGAAAGGTAAGGGAGAGGGAAAGAGAGAGGGTCAGGGAGGGAGAGGGACATGGAGTGAGAGGGAAAGGTAGGGAGAGGGACAGAGAGAGGCACATGGAGGGAGAGGGACATGGAGTGAGAGGGAAAGGTAGGGAGAGGGACAGAGAGAGGCACATGGAGGGAGAGGGGAAGGATGATAGAGGGACAGGGAGGAAAAGGGAAGGGGAGGTTGAGGTACATTGACAGAGAGGGACGGAGAGAGAGCGGCAGGGAGTCAGGGATAGGGAGGGCAGGTCCAGGGAGTCAGGGATAAGGAGTGCAGGTCCAGGGAGTCAGGGATAGGGAGGGCAGGTCCAGGGAGTCAGGGATAGGGAGTGCAGGTCCAGGGAGTCAGGGATAGGGAGGGCAGGTCCAGGGAGTCAGGGATAGGGAGGGCAGGTCCAGGGAGTCAGGGATAAGGAGTGCAGGTCCAGGGAGTCAGGGATAGGGAGTGCAGGTCCAGGGAGTCAGGGATAGGGAGGGCAGGTCCAGGGAGTCAGGGATAGGGAGTGCAGTGGCATGGATACAGGGATAGGGAGTGCAGGTCCATGGATAGGGAGTGCAGGTCCAGGGATAGGGAGTGCAGGTCCAGGGAGTCAGGGATAGGGAGGGCAGGTCCAGGGAGTCAGGGATAGGGAGTGGAGGGGCATGGATACAGGGATAGGGAGTGCAGGGGCATGGATACAGGGATAGGGAGTGCAGGTCCAGGGATAGGGAGTGCAGGTCCAGGGATAGGGAGTGCAGGGAGACAGGGAAAGGGAGTGCAGGGAGACAGGGATAGGGATGGCAGGGAAAGGGAGTGCAGGGAGACAGGGAAAGGGAGTGCAGGGAGACAGGGAAAGGGAGGGCAGGGAGACAGGGATAGGGAGGGCAGGGAGACAGGGATAGGGAGTGCAGGGAGACAGGGAAAGGGAGTGCAGGGAGACAGGGAAAGGGAGTGCAGGGAGAGGGATAGGGAGGGCAGAGAGACAGGGATAGGGATGGCAGGGAGACAGGGATAGGGAGGGCAGGGAGACAGGGAAAGGGAGTGCAGGGAGACAGGGATAGGGAGTGCAGGGAGAGGGATAGGGAGGGCAGAGAGACAGGGATAGGGATGGCAGGGAGACAGGGATAGGGAGGGCAGGGAGACAGGGAAAGGGAGTGCAGGGAGACAGGGATAGGGAGTGCAGGGAGACAGGGAAAGGGAGGGCAGGGAGACAGGGATAGGGAGGGCAGGGAGACAGGGAAAGGGAGGGCAGGGAGACAGGGAAAGGGAGGGCAGGGAGACAGGGAAAGGGAGTGCAGGTCCAGAGCTCTCACCTTGGCTACCAGCTTCTCCTCTTCATCATCCTCCTCTGGAACTGTTTTGAAGCCAAACACATCGTACTCACTGGTTGGATGGAGAGGGGAAATAATTGATTGAAATAACCTCACACAAGAGAGCAGGACAGCGTCGTCAGCCGAACAACAATCATAAAAGGTTAAGTACCTTGCTCAGGGGCACAACAGCAGTGAATAGAGGAGGGTCAGTGGAAAGGTACTTTCAATATCCTTATACATTAACACAGTAGCATTTATTGAATAGAGCAATATACTAATAAACAAGTCTTTAACATATGACGCTGAAGTAATGGAGGTGCAGAACAATCCCTATCAAAGGGTGGTTTAAACCGGTTTGAACCCAAACAAGTACCAGTTTATATCATTCCTTTCAGTTATTTTTTCAACCTCTGAAATGTACTTTTCTTTTACATTTAGCTCAACATTAAATTAGTTCACCAATCAGTGTCTGTGAATTGGTCAAGCTATTTAAATGCATTAGACAAAACAGAGTGTATGGCTAAGTAGGCAGGCTACAGTAAGTCATCTTGTAACATTGTTGGTAGCCTACAGTAAGTCCTCTAGTAACATTGTTGGCAGGCTACAGTACGTCATCTAGTAACATCGTTGGTAGGCTACAGTAAGTCATCTTGTAACATCGTTGGTTGACTACAGTAAATAATCTTGTAACATCTTATAACATCATTGGAAGGCTACAGTAAGTCATCTTGTAACATCGTTGGTAGCCTACAGTAAGTCACCTTGTAAGATCGTTGGTAGGCTACAGTAAGTCATCTTGTAACATCGTTGGTTGACTACAGTAAGTCATCTTGAAACATCGTTGGTAGGCTACAGTAAATAATCTTGTAACATCTTATAACATCATTGGAAGGCTACAGTAAGTCGTTTTGTAACATCGTTGGTAGGCTACCATCTTGTAACATCATTGGTTGACTACAGTAAGCCATCTAGTAACATTGTTGGTAGGCTACAATAAGCCATCTAGTAACATCGTTGGTAGGCTACAGTAAGCCATCTAGTAACATCTTTGGTAGGCTACCATCTTGTAACATCGTTGGTAGGCTACAATAAGTCATCTTGTAACATAGCTGGTAGGCTACAGTAAGTAATCTTGTAACATCGTTGGTAGACTACAGTAAGCCATCTTGTAACATCGTTGGTAGGCTACAGTAAGTCATCTTGTAACATTGTTGGTAGGCTGCAGTAAGTCACCTTGTACCATCGTTGGTAGGCTACCATCTTGTAAGATTGTTGGTAGGCTACAGTAAGTAATCTTGTAACATCGTTGGCAGGCTACAGTAAGTCATCTTGTAACATTGCTGGTAGGCTACCATCTTGGAACATCGTTGGTAGGCTACCATCTTGTAAGATCGTTGGTAGGCTACAGTATGTCATCTTGTAACATTGTTGGTAGGCTACCATCTTGTAAGATCGTTGGTAGGCTACAGTAAGTAATCTTGTAACATCGTTGGTAGGCTACCATCTTGGAACATCGTTGGTAGGCTACAGTAAGCCATCTTGTAACATCGTTGGTAGGCTACCATCTTGTAACATCGTTGGTTGACTACAGTAAGTCGTTTTGTAACATCGTTGGTAGGCTACCATCTTGTAACATCGTTGGTAGGCTACCATCTTGTAACATCATTGGTTGACTACAGTAAGCCATCTAGTAACATTGTTGGTAGGCTACAATAAGCCATCTAGTAACATCGTTGGTAGGCTACAGCAAGTCATCTAGTAACATTGTTGGTAGGCTACCATCTTGTAACATTGTTGGTAGGCTACAGTAAGTCATTTTGTAACATCGTTGGTAGACTACAGTAAGTCATCTTGTAACATTGTTGGTTGACTACAGTAAGTCATCTTGAAACATTGTTGGTAGACTACAGTAAGTCATCTTGTAACATTGTTGGTAGGCTACCATCTAGTAACATCGTTGGTTGACTACAGTAAATCATCTTGTAACATTGCTGGTAGGCTACCATCTAGTAACATTGTTGGTAGGCTACAGTAAGCCATCTTGTAACATTGTTGGTAGGCTACCATCTTGGAACACCGTTGGTAGAATACAATAAGTAATCTTGT